>NC_044285.2:22206225-22387318 GCF_004027225.2 Strigops habroptila
TTCCCTGTGGGAAGGAGTGATGGCCATGAGCACCTTGCTTACGCTCATCAGGGTCTACCACGGGCCTGGTTTTGTGACGAAAGAGATGCTTCGCGTTCTTCCCTAAGTGAGACCCACTCCCAAATTGACCTGTTTTGCTCAGGCAAGGGCGTCCCAGAGACCAGATGCCTGGGTGGCCTGCTTTGGGGAGAGGCGCGGGGCAGGGAGCCAGAAGCTCAACAGTCCGTTTTTTCTGGGTCAGGGATGGGGTGGCCAATTCCACGCATTTCAAATTACAGAGGGACATCGGATCAGTCTCTCAGAGCCACTGGGAGTCACTGTGCTGTGGAGGAGTTGGGAAAACCCCTGAACGCCAGGCTAACATGAGTCACGCTGCCGTGGACTTCAGTGGACACAGTGCCCTGTACGCAGGCAAGCCAGGGTTGCCAGAGCTCAAAGCCTCATTCCTCCAAAAGTCCTGCTTTCCTCAAAGGCATTTCTGCCTTTGTCATCACAGTTACTCTCAGGTGCTCTGGGAGATGGACTCGAGGTCCTTTTGCAGGTTGAAATGCATGGAAGCCTGTAAATGCGGTGCTAACACAAATCCCACAGACAACCTCACCACGCAGATTGTTTTCTGAATGTCAGCACAGGAAGGACTGTTGTTTGTTCTGCTTTAAGGAACCATTCAACTAGAGAAGCTTTGAGTAGCTTTGTCCCCTTCAGACAGAGAGTCCAGTTCTGAGAGGCTCCTTTTTTTTCCCTTGGCCCACAGGCCATAAGCTGCAAGAGACATGAAGATACCTCAGTTCTTAGCTGCCAGGAACAGTGTTGCATCCAGTTCCAGGATGTCCCTCCAATGCCAGCTCCTGAACAGGGTCTGTCAGCATCTCCAGGGTGACTAGAGGTAGCACAGAGAGGTCTTTGATTCATGACATGTGCAGTGAAAGTCCCGGCTACAAATCTTGAAGCGGAGCATTGCCCTGCAACTCGCTGAGAGCCGGGTGTGCCTGTGATTGGCGGGGCAGAAAGAATTGCAGCAGGTAGTTGTGGCCGAGTGGTGAAGGCGATGGACTAGAAATCCATTGGGGTTTCCCCGTGCAGGTTCGAATCCTGCCAGGTATGGTGTGCAGCCATTTTTGGGCTGCCTGCAGATGACTGCGTTTCTGCTGTGACACCCAGCTGTGCCTGGTGCCTGGGGAGACAGTTAAAGCCCTTTCCCTATAGGTCTTGACCTTGCCCTACCCTCAAAGTCCTGGTTGAATGGTAAACTCTGTGCCCATTGGCAAGGCAGGCATTTGTGGGAAAGACAATGGACCCGTGCAGAGTATGAGCCATGAAAAGAGCTCCACTGTTGCTGGTTCTTGAGCACAACTTAAGAGCCTGGGGCCGTGGGGGTATCCTACCCGATCAGTCCCCAGCAGGGGCAAAAATGAACAACCTTTCCAAAGGGGCTTTCCAAATTCAACTTAAGGATGAGATGATGAGAGGTGAGTGTGACCCGTCCCCTCCTCTTCTGGGAAGGACATGGAATTGCAAAAAAGGACATGGCAGTGGCTGTGGTATCAGGAGACCATCCCCTGCCTCCACTGGGCCTGACGGGTGGGACAGAAAAGAGCCAGAGGCTTCCCTGAGGTCTTCTTTTTTTCTTTCAGTTGCATGCGCAGCTGCCCCTACCAGAGCAGCAGCAGAGGATGAGCTTCTGGTAGGCTGCCTGCGTGGTTTAGCCTGTTGAGGAAAAAGTAAATGTTGAGAAGCACATGCAGGAAGAGCCCACATAAAGAGAAGGAGAGAAAACCACATTGCTGGCACATGGTGGATTCCCTGCAGCCATGCCACTGAGGGTGGGGAAAGCGTTGCAAGGGAGAAAGAACGTCAGAGAGATTCTCAGCAGGAATAAAGAAGGAAAGGGCAGTGGAAGGGACACCTTAGCATGCTCACATCTGCACCCCCATGCCAGCCCTCTCTGTGTCGCTTTTGCTTTTCTCTCCTCTGCCTGCTTGCTGCATGCTCTGGCCAGCAGTGTTGGGCAGGACAGGAATGGCACCAGGCACAGAGAAAAGGGGTTTCTGGCAAGCTGCATGGTGTCAGGGGCAGCCCTGGGCTGTCAGGTAGCAGCAAGGCTTGGGCTGCACCGGGAGGGAGGCCAAGTCAGGAAAAGAAGTGCAGTGTTAAGGAGTAAACCAGACCTTTGGACAGGGGTGAGGAAAGACAGTGTTTTTTATGTTGGTGCTTCTGTTTCTCGCTATGTGAACCTGTTTTAATTGGCACCAGTTTCTGCCACCTCCACACCCCCACCCACCCACCAAGGCAAGCCTGGCTTGCCCACAAGAGTCTTTGCTAAGCTCTGTTTTTCTAAGTCATGTTTATCTTGACCCATCCTGTTTTCAGCGCTCTGCATCCCCCCTCACCCCCCGCCCCGAGTGCAGGAAGGAGTGAGCAGCTGGCTGGGGGTTTATCTGTGATTTTACCACCAAAGGTGCATAGACACAAAGGCACATCCACGTGCATAGTACATGCGGAGCTGGTACGCGCATGAATGTAGTCTGAGAGAGGCATCGTTACCAGCACCCAGCAGCCTGAGTGTCCGTAGCCAAGACGTCACACCCAGAGAAGCACGCACAGACATCCCAGCAGCTCAAGGTCCTGCGCCTGTGGGGGACGGGAAGGAGGAGGCTGGCCAGGCTCTGATGTGGAGAAGCAGGAGACAGGTCACTTTGTGACCTGGCAGAGTGAGGCAGGCAAATTGGCAAGTGGAGGAGCAGGAGGCAGTAGTGCCCCCATGAGCATTGGTGGTCGAGTGGTGAGCACAGCTGCCTTCCAAGCAGTTGGCCCACGTTCGATTCCTGGCCAACGCAGACAAGCTTTTCTTCAGCCTGGCTCCAGGGTGCCTTGCTTCTTCTGCTCCAGAGGAACCCAGCTTCCCTTAGGATGTTCAGCTCCCATGGGGCACTGGAGCCCCCCCCCGCTGCAGCCTTGCCTCGTGGCTAGTTCTCTGAGCACCTGCTAGCCGAGCAGGCACCGGCCTGGCTTTGAGCATGGCCCAGCTTGGGAAAAGCAGAGTGCAGGGGCTGGCAGGAAGGAAACCAAGGACAAAAGACCATGAGCAAGGGAACTGCCTGCACTGACCCACAAAACCCACTGGCACAGACTTGTTTCTCCTCAAGTGCTGAGTGAGCTGTACTCTTGCTGCTCCCAGACACATCTCCAGCCTGCTCAGTCGTGCAGATGCCAGGCGTGGACGAGAAAAGCCCTTAGCAACAGTGTGTCCCTGAAGAAAGGACAGGGTTTGAAGTCAGCCTAGACTGTCCCAGCAGAGGAAGGCTGCCCAGCTTGCGCAACCCATAATAAACAGCTTTGGGTCCTCCTGCCAGCTCGTCCCGCTGTTGGACCTCATCCGCTGCCCTCTGTTGGACCTCATCCGCTGCCCTCTTGTTGTGGTGGCCTCATTCGGCAAGATCAGGAGCTTGGCTAGGACTGCAACCGACAGTAAGGACATCTGGGTAAAGGCTGCTTAGTATGAGCTAGAAGGTGAGAAACAGGACAGGCAATGACTTAGGGTGGCAGATTGACAGGCTGTCCAACATGGCGGCTTGAAGGGAGGAAACTCCAGCAGAGCCAATAAGTACAAGCACTGAAGCACCGATCACGGGGCTGTGAATGTACCCTGTGAGGTACGAGCGTTGAAGATGTTAAGCTGGAAATGTCATAAGCAGGTCTCATCAGGCAAAAGCAAGACTCTCAGGGGTTAGCAGCCTGTGTCTTGTAAGAGAGGGTCTGCGAGGCTTGCACAAGAAGCTGTGCCACTCCGTCTTCTGTGAGTGGAGGGTGCCCAGTGTCCCTGAAGGAAAGCTGCCCTTGGTGACTGATGGCCAGGGGGATGGAGAGACTGGCAGGCTGAGGCAGTAGCACATGGCTCAGTGTGGGTGGCTGCAGGAGGAAGAGCTACCACACCTATGCTCAAGGGTCCCATGGTGTAATGGTGAGCACTCTGGACTCTGAATCCAGCGATCTGAGTTCAAATCTCAGTGGGACCTTAAGCTTTTGGCCCCCTTGGGCCTTTCTCAGCATGCTTGCACCTTGACAGCCTTGCTTTTGCTGTTGGGTCAATTGTGTCATGCACTCTGACCTTGATCCTTGGCCCCTGCACCCTCCGTGCTTCCTTGCACTTGTTGGCTGCTCCCGCGTGAGGGGCTCCAGCAGTTTCTCACCAAATCACGCAACACCTGAGGTGGAGATCACAAAGCCCGAGTCCAGGTCAAGCAGGGGACCTTTTTCATGGCCTTGTCTGGTTCTGTGTTAGACGTCTCCAGAGATGGAGAATCTTAACCTCTCTGAGCAGCCTTCTCCCATCTTTGGCCACCAATGCCTCCGGCAAGAGCCGGAGTTCCAACTCTGTCCACTGCTTCTTGCTCTCTCGATTTCTCTGAGGCTTTTCTGTTTCTCTTTGCCTACTTGTTTATTTTTGATCCTCGATCAGTTCAGGGAACTCCACCAAAATATGCCAGTGCTCCATGCTTGGGGATATACTAGTTGTCATGAGAGACAGCAGATCCTTCTTTGCAGAGCGGGTAGCTAACAGAGGGAGGAGGAGAACAAACCACCACGAGTCTCCAGCTATGCAGCACAAAGTCTTTAATCAGAAGGAGCAAATGCGGGGGCACAGAAGAGAGACCAAGAAATGCGTCTGCAGGGTTCAGGGAGGCGCAGAGAACGGCCCGTTTCCCAAGGACAAGCTCCACACAAAGCGCTTGCCTTTTCCCATTCTGCTCCACCTGGTGGCAATCCCAGGCCACCAAGAGCAGTCCCTAACTCCGGAACCCTCCCCGCATCAGCAGGAGGTTCAGCAAAGCAGAAGAGAAGTAGCCCTTTCTCTCAGGGGCTCAGAGCAAAGCAGAGCCAGAGGAGGCAGCGCGAGGCCTGCCCTGCAATGAGGAGCAGTGGGCACCCAGAGGACACCCAGCCCATCTGGAAGCCGTGGCCACGCTCCTGCTCATGCAGCACGGCCGCCCTTCTTCTGGCTCCAAAGAGGACGATCCGTCAGCTTCAGCAGTTCAGACTGCAGCGGGGGGGAGGCAGACACAGGCCTGACCCTCCCAGACCAAGGGAGCCCCCAGAAGAGATGGGAACCCCCCCGGCGCTGAGGGAGCTCCCAACAGCAGCTGACAGAGAGGATCCCACAGCTGTGCTCTGCGGGAAAGAGGTGAGGATGGGACCCGGCAGGGTCACCACCACCGGGGAGGCCTGGATGGCCACCGTCGAGTCAGCGCAGCGGGCGACACAGGGCTCACTGCAGCTGCTTGCAAGTGGCGTTGGGCCGGAGGCGCCGCAGGGGTGTGGGGGGCATGGTCTGAAGCAAGACATCTCTCGGTGAGCGAGGCAAAGCTGAAACACAGAGCAGGCGGGGAACACAAACCTCAATATTAGCGTGTCCTTGTCTTCTTCAGCTCTCTCTGTGGACAGAGTTTGTTTTGAATACACGCAGTGTCTCTACATCTTCCAGAGTCCTCATTGGTCCTACAGGTTGCATGGAACTGGAAGGCTGGCCCTCTTTTGGAATAGGACCCAGTAGGCTGGGGTTAAAGCCCCTGTGGAATGACTGATCACACCCCATCTCCGGAGCAAACCGTGCTGCACCGAAGAGAGCACTGCAAGCACTTGGCCATTTGGTTAGAGACAATCTGCTGCACATGCAAATTCTGGTGGGCAGACCTCTCTGCATCTGAGCCCCTTTGATCCCCTCTGCTTGGAAGAACCCGCCTCTTCCCAGCTCCCCCAGCCACCTCAAGGAAAAGGACAGAGGTCTCAGGCACTGACTGTTTCTGTTGCAGGGCCAAGCTGAGGCAGCCCCATATCACCCTGAGTAGCCAACAGGACAGCACTTCAGCCCACTGAGAGAGATGGAGCGGGCTCAAGCTTACCTTGTTCTTAGAGGAAAGGGTAGCAAGAGAGGAGGATGCAGAGCCTCGAGCAGCTCAGGCTTTTATTCTGTGTTCCAGAGCCCTGGGGGGAACCAACATTCTTTGCTCATGAAGCATCTGAACGCCTAGTAGTTGCCGCGTGCCAAGACCTCGCTGGTGATGAAGCCCTTGCCTCTTTCATCTGAAATATTGTGCTTCTGCTTTCTATCACTGAACATCAGAACAACTCATCTGTGCCCTGCCTTCATGAGCTCGGCCAACTCAGATGTCTCAGGCATGTGCAGAAGGATATTTTGAGCGTGTTTCCATCCCTTTGCCTTATTAGTGGTGGGCGCGGCTATCAGTCATGGTCAAATTCACGGTCAACTTCAGCTCTGAGGTTCACCCCAAGGCAGCTCTCAAGTGCTTTCCTTTCAAGGCACTCCAGCTAACACGGAGACACATTGCTCCCTGCGGGTCATTGTAGAGACACGGGACTCTGAGTAAGTTCAATCAGAAGCTCAAGGCTGCACAATCCCATATGTGAGAAGAAACTCAGCTCTGCAGGGATGTAGCAAATCTCAACAGCAAGGAAGGACCATTGTGCGCTATAAGGAAATTCCCTGTGGGAAGGAGTGATGGCCATGAGCACCTTGCTTACGCTCATCAGGGTCTACCACGGCCTGGTTTTGTGACGAAAGAGATGCCCGCATTCTTCCCTAAGTGAGACCCACTCCCAAATTGACCTGTTTTGCTCAGCAAGGGCGTCCCAGAGACCAGATGCCTGGGTGGCCTGCTTTTGGGGAGAGGCGCAGGGCAGGGAGCCAGAAGCTCACAGCCCATTTTTCTGGGTCAGGGATGGGGTGGCCAATTCCACGCATTTCAAATTACAGAGGGACATCGGATCAGTCTCTCAGAGCCACTGGGAGTCACTGTGCTGTGGAGGAGTTGGGAAAACCCCTGAACGCCAGGCTAACATGAGTCACGCTGCCGTGGACTTCAGTGGACACAGTGCCCTGTACGCAGGCAAGCCAGGGTTGCCAGAGCTCAAAGCCTCATTCCTCCAAAAGTCCTGCTTTCCTCAAAGGCATTTCTGCCTTTGTCATCACAATTACTCTCAGGTGCTCTGGGAGATGGACTCGAGGTCCTGTTGTAGGTTGAAATGCATGGAAGCCTGTAAATGCGGTGCTAACACAAATCCCACAGACAACCTCACCACGCAGATTGTTTTCTGAATGTCAGCACAGGAAGGACTGTTGTTTGTTCTGCTTTAAGGAACCATTCAACTAGAGAAGCTTTGAGTAGCTTTGTCCCCTTCAGACAGAGAGTCCAGTTCTGAGAGGCTCCTTTTTTTTCCCTTGGTCCACAGGCCATAAGCTGCAAGAGATATGAAGATACCTCAGTTCTTAGCTGCCAGGAACAGTGTTGCATCCAGTTCCAGGATGTCCCTCCAATGCCAGCTCCTGAACAGGGTCTGTCAGCATCTCCAGGGTGACTAGAGGTAGCACAGAGAGGTCTTTGATTCATGACATGTGCAGTGAAAGTCCCGGCTACAAATCTTGAAGCGGAGCATTGCCCTGCAACTCGCTGAGAGCCGGGTGTGCCTGTGATTGGCGGGGCAGAAAGAATTGCAGCAGGTAGTTGTGGCCGAGTGGTGAAGGCGATGGACTAGAAATCCATTGGGGTTTCCCCGTGCAGGTTCGAATCCTGCCAGGTATGGTGTGCAGCCATTTTTGGGCTGCCTGCAGATGACTGCGTTTCTGCTGTGACACCCAGCTGTGCCTGGTGCCTGGGGAGACAGTTAAAGCCCTTTCCCTATAGGTCTTGACCTTGCCCTACCCTCAAAGTCCTGGTTGAATGGTAAACTCTGTGCCCATTGGCAAGGCAGGCATTTGTGGGAAAGACAATGGACCCGTGCAGAGTATGAGCCATGAAAAGAGCTCCACTGTTGCTGGTTCTTGAGCACAACTTAAGAGCCTGGGGTCGTGGGGGTATCCTACCCGATCAGTCCCCAGCAGGGGCAAAAATGAACAACCTTTCCAAAGGGGCTTTCCAAATTCAACTTAAGGATGAGATGATGAGAGGTGAGTGTGACCCGTCCCCTCCTCTTCTGGGAAGGACATGGAATTGCAAAAAAGGACATGGCGGTGGCTGTGGTATCAGGAGACCATCCCCTGCCTCCACTGGGCCTGACGGGTGGGACAGAAAAGAGCCAGAGGCTTCCCTGAGGTCTTCTTTTTTTCTTTCAGTTGCATGCGCAGCTGCCCCTACCAGAGCAGCAGCAGAGGATGAGCTTCTGGTAGGCTGCCTGCGTGGTTTAGCCTGTTGAGGAAAAAGTAAATGTTGAGAAGCACATGCAGGAAGAGCCCACATAAAGAGAAGGAGAGAAAACCACATTGCTGGCACATGGTGGATTCCCTGCAGCCATGCCACTGAGGGTGGGGAAAGCGTTGCAAGGGAGAAAGAACGTCAGAGAGATTCTCAGCAGGAATAAAGAAGGAAAGGGCAGTGGAAGGGACACCTTAGCATGCTCACATCTGCACCCCCATGCCAGCCCTCTCTGTGTCGCTTTTGCTTTTCTCTCCTCTGCCTGCTTGCTGCATGCTCTGGCCAGCAGTGTTGGGCAGGACAGGAATGGCACCAGGCACAGAGAAAAGGGGTTTCTGGCAAGCTGCATGGTGTCAGGGGCAGCCCTGGGCTGTCAGGTAGCAGCAAGGCTTGGGCTGCACCGGGAGGAAGGCCAAGTCAGGAAAAGAAGTGCGATGTGAAGGAGTAAACCAGACCTTTGGACAGGGGTGAGGAAAGACAGTGTTTTTTATGTTGGTGCTTCTGTTTCTCGCTATGTGAACCTGTTTTAATTGGCACCAGTTTCTGCCACCTCCACACCCCCACCCACCCACCAAGGCAAGCCTGGCTTGCCCACAAGAGTCTTTGCTAAGCTCTGTTTTTCTAAGTCATGTTTATCTTGACCCATCCTGTTTTCAGCGCTCTGCATCCCCCCTCACCCCCCGCCCCGAGTGCAGGAAGGAGTGAGCAGCTGGCTGGGGGTTTATCTGTGATTTTACCACCAAAGGTGCATAGACACAAAGGCACATCCACGTGCATAGTACATGCGGAGCTGGTACGCGCATGAATGTAGTCTGAGAGAGGCATCGTTACCAGCACCCAGCAGCCTGAGTGTCCGTAGCCAAGACGTCACACCCAGAGAAGCACGCACAGACATCCCAGCAGCTCGAGGTCCTGCGCCTGTGGGGGACGGGAAGGAGGAGGCTGGCCAGGCTCTGATGTGGAGAAGCAGGAGACAGGTCACTTTGTGACCTGGCAGAGTGAGGCAGGCAGATTGGCAAGTGGAGGAGCAGGAGGCAGTAGTGCCCCCATGAGCATTGGTGGTAGAGTGGTGAGCACAGCTGCCTTCCAAGCAGTTGGCCCACGTTCGATGCCTGGCCAACGCAGACAAGCTTTTCTTCAGCCTGGCTCCAGGGTGCCTTGCTTCTTCTGCTCCAGAGGAACCCAGCTTCCCTTAGGATGTTCAGCTCCCATGGGGCACTGGAGCCCCCCCCTGCTGCAGCCTTGCCTCGTGGCTAGTTCTCTGAGCACCTGCTAGCCGAGCAGGCACCGGCCTGGCTTTGAGCATGGCCCAGCTTGGGAAAAGCAGAGTGCAGGGGCTGGCAGGAAGGAAACCAAGGACAAAAGACCATGAGCAAGGGAGCTGCCTGCACTGACCCACAAAACCCACTGGCACAGACTTGTTTCTCCTCAAGTGCTGAGTGAGCTGTACTCTTGCTGCTCCCAGACACATCTCCAGCCTGCTCAGTCGTGCAGATGCCAGGCGTGGACGAGAAAAGCCCTTAGCAACAGTGTGTCCCTGAAGAAAGGACAGGGTTTGAAGTCAGCCTAGACTGTCCCAGCAGAGGAAGGCTGCCCAGCTTGCGCAACCCATAATAAACAGCTTTGGGTCCTCCTGCCAGCTCGTCCCGCTGTTGGACCTCATCCGCTGCCCTCTGTTGGACCTCATCCGCTGCCCTCTTGTTGTGGTGGCCTCATTCGGCAAGATCAGGAGCTTGGCTAGGACTGCAACCGACAGTAAGGACATCTGGGTAAAGGCTGCTTAGTATGAGCTAGAAGGTGAGAAACAGGACAGGCAATGACTTAGGGTGGCAGATTGACAGGCTGTCCAACATGGCGGCTTGAAGGGAGGAAACTCCAGCAGAGCCAATAAGTACAAGCACTGAAGCACCGATCACGGGGCTGTGAATGTACCCTGTGAGGTACGAGCGTTGAAGATGTTAAGCTGGAAATGTCATAAGCAGGTCTCATCAGGCAAAAGCAAGACTCTCAGGGGTTAGCAGCCTGTGTCTTGTAAGAGAGGGTCTGCGAGGCTTGCACAAGAAGCTGTGCCACTCCGTCTTCTGTGAGTGGAGGGTGCCCAGTGTCCCTGAAGGAAAGCTGCCCTTGGTGACTGATGGCCAGGGAGATGGAGAGACTGGCAGGCTGAGGCAGTAGCACATGGCTCAGTGTGGGTGGCTGCAGGAGGAGGAGCTATCACACCTATGCTCAAGGGTCCCATGGTGTAATGGTGAGCACTCTGGACTCTGAATCCAGCGATCTGAGTTCAAATCTCAGTGGGACCTTAAGCTTTTGCCCCCCTTGGGCCTTTCTCAGCCTGCTTGCACCTTGACAGCCTTGCTTTTGCTGTTGGGTCAATTGTGTCATGCACTCTGACCTTGATCCTTGGCCCCTGCACCCTCCGTGCTTCCTTGCACTTGTTGGCTGCTCCCGCGTGAGGGGCTCCAGCAGTTTCTCACCAAATCACGCAACACCTGAGGTGGAGATCACAAAGCCCGAGTCCAGGTCAAGCAGGGGACCTTTTTCATGGCCTTGTCTGGTTCTGTGTTAGACGTCTCCAGAGATGGAGAATCTTAACCTCTCTGAGCAGCCTTCTCCCATCTTTGGCCACCAATGCCTCCGGCAAGAGCCGGAGTTCCAACTCTGTCCACTGCTTCTTGCTCTCTCGATTTCTCTGAGGCTTTTCTGTTTCTCTTTGCCTACTTGTTTATTTTTGATCCTCGATCAGTTCAGGGAACTCCACCAAAATATGCCAGTGCTCCATGCTTGGGGATATACTAGTTGTCATGAGAGACAGCA
Organism: Strigops habroptila; assembly: GCF_004027225.2. Taxonomy (NCBI): domain Eukaryota; kingdom Metazoa; phylum Chordata; class Aves; order Psittaciformes; family Psittacidae; genus Strigops; species Strigops habroptila. Next base: position 22,217,250 of record NC_044285.2, read on the forward strand.
GATCCTTCTTTGCAGAGCGGGTAGCTAACAGAGGGAGGAGGAGAACAAACCACCACGAGTCTCCAGCTATGCAGCACAAAGTCTTTAATCAGAAGGAGCAAATGCGGGGGCACAGAAGAGAGACCAAGAAATGCGTCTGCAGGGTTCAGGGAGGCGCAGAGAACGGCCCGTTTCCCAAGGACAAGCTCCACACAAAGCGCTTGCCTTTTCCCATTCTGCTCCACCTGGTGGCAATCCCAGGCCACCAAGAGCAGTCCCTAACTCCGGAACCCTCCCCGCATCAGCAGGAGGTTCAGCAAAGCAGAAGAGAAGGAGCCCTTTCTCTCAGGGGCTCAGAGCAAAGCAGAGCCAGAGGAGGCAGCGCGAGGCCTGCCCTGCAATGAGGAGCAGTGGGCACCCAGAGGACACCCAGCCCATCTGGAAGCCGTGGCCACGCTCCTGCTCATGCAGCACGGCCGCCCTTCTTCTGGCTCCAAAGGGGACGATCCGCCAGCTTCAGCAGTTCAGACTGCAGCGGGGGGGAGGCAGACACAGGCCTGACCCTCCCAGACCAAGGGAGCCCCCAGAAGAGATGGGAACCCCCCCGGCGCTGAGGGAGCTCCCAACAGCAGCTGACAGAGAAGATCCCACAGCTGTGCTCTGCGGGAAAGAGGTGAGGATGGGACCCGGCAGGGTCACCACCACAGGGGAGGCCTCGATGAACACCGTCGAGTCAGCGCAGCGGGCGACACAGGGCTCACTGCAGCTGCTTGCAAGTGGCGTTGGGCCGGAGGCGCCGCAGGGGCGTGGGGGGCATGGTCTGAAGCAAGACATCTCTCGGTGAGCGAGGCAAAGCTGAAACACAGAGCAGGCGGGGAACACAAACCTCAATATTAGCGTGTCCTTGTCTTCTTCAGCTCTCTCTGTGGACAGAGTTTGTTTTGAATACACGCAGTGTCTCTACATCTTCCAGAGTCCTCACTGGTCCTGCAGGTTGTGTGGAACTGGAAGGCTGGCCCTCTTTTAGAATAGGACGCAGTAGGCTGGGGTTAAAGCCCCTGTGGAATGACTGATCACACCCCATCTCCGGAGCAAACAGTGCTGCACTGAAGAGAGCACTGCACGCACTTGGCCATTTGGTTAGAGACAATCTGCTGCACATGCAAATTCTGGTGGGCAGACCTCTCTGCATCTGAGCCCCACTGAACCCTTCTCTTCCCTGCTCCCCCCAGCCACCTCCATGAAAAGGACAGAGGTCTCAGGCACTGACTGTTTCTGTTGCAGGGCCAAGCTGAGGCAGCCCAATAGCCACCAGGACAGCACTTCAGCCCACTGAGAGAGATGGAGCAGACTCAAGCTTACCTTGTTCTTAGAGGAAAGGGAAGCAAGAGAGGAGGATGCAGAGCCTGGAGCAGCTCAGGCTTTTATTCTGTGTTCCAGAGCCCTGGGGGGAACCAACATTCTTTGCTCATGAAGCATCTGAACACCTAGTAGTTGCCGCGTGCCAAGACCTCGCTGGTGATGAAGCCCTTGCCTCTTTCATCTGAAATATTGTGCTTCTGCTTTCTATCACTGAACATCAGAACAACTCATCTGTGCCCTGCCTTCATGAGCTCGGCCAACTCAGATGTCTCAGGCATGTGCAGAAGGATATTTTGAGCGTGTTTCCATCCCTTTGCCTTATTAGTGGTGGGCGCGGCTATCAGTCATGGTCAAATTCACGGTCAACTTCAGCTCTGAGGTTCACCCCAAGGCAGCTCTCAAGTGCTTTCCTTTCAAGGCACTCCAGCTAACACGGAGACACATTGCTCCCTGCGGGTCATTGTAGAGACACGGGACTCTGAGTAAGTTCAATCAGAAGCTCAAGGCTGCACAATCCCATATGTGAGAAGAAACTCAGCTCTGCAGGGATGTAGCAAATCTCAACAGCAAGGAAGGACCATTGTGCGCTATAAGGAAATTCCCTGTGGGAAGGAGTGATGGCCATGAGCACCTTGCTTACGCTCATCAGGGTCTACCACGGCCTGGTTTTGTGACGAAAGAGATGCTCGCGTTCTTCCCTAAGTGAGACCCACTCCCAAATTGACCTGTTTTGCTCAGCAAGGGCGTCCCAGAGACCAGATGCCTGGGTGGCCTGCTTTTGGGGAGAGGCGCGGGGCAGGGAGCCAGAAGCTCACAGTCCGTTTTTCTGGGTCAGGGATGGGGTGGCCAATTCCACGCATTTCAAATTACAGAGGGACATCGGATCAGTCTCCCAGAGCCACTGGGAGTCATTGTGCTGTGGAGGAGTTGGGAAAACCCCTGAACGCCAGGCTAACATGAGTCACGCTGCCGTGGACTTCAGTGGACACAGTGCCCTGTACGCAGGCAAGCCAGGGTTGCCAGAGCTCAAAGCCTCATTCCTCCAAAAGTCCTGCTTTCCTCAAAGGCATTTCTGCCTTTGTCATCACAATTACTCTCAGGTGCTCTGGGAGATGGACTCGAGGTCCTGTTGTAGGTTGAAATGCATGGAAGCCTGTAAATGCGGTGCTAACACAAATCCCACAGACAACCTCACCACGCAGATTGTTTTCTGAATGTCAGCACAGGAAGGACTGTTGTTTGTTCTGCTTTAAGGAACCATTCAACTAGAGAAGCTTTGAGTAGCTTTGTCCCCTTCAGACAGAGAGTCCAGTTCTGAGAGGCTCCTTTTTTTTCCCTTGGTCCACAGGCCATAAGCTGCAAGAGATATGAAGATACCTCAGTTCTTAGCTGCCAGGAACAGTGTTGCATCCAGTTCCAGGATGTCCCTCCAATGCCAGCTCCTGAACAGGGTCTGTCAGCATCTCCAGGGTGACTAGAGGTAGCACAGAGAGGTCTTTGATTCATGACATGTGCAGTGAAAGTCCCGGCTACAAATCTTGAAGCGGAGCATTGCCCTGCAACTCGCTGAGAGCCGGGTGTGCCTGTGATTGGCGGGGCAGAAAGAATTGCAGCAGGTAGTTGTGGCCGAGTGGTGAAGGCGATGGACTAGAAATCCATTGGGGTTTCCCCGTGCAGGTTCGAATCCTGCCAGGTATGGTGTGCAGCCATTTTTGGGCTGCCTGCAGATGACTGCGTTTCTGCTGTGACACCCAGCTGTGCCTGGTGCCTGGGGAGACAGTTAAAGCCCTTTCCCTATAGGTCTTGACCTTGCCCTACCCTCAAAGTCCTGGTTGAATGGTAAACTCTGTGCCCATTGGCAAGGCAGGCATTTGTGGGAAAGACAATGGACCCGTGCAGAGTATGAGCCATGAAAAGAGCTCCACTGTTGCTGGTTCTTGAGCACAACTTAAGAGCCTGGGGTCATGGGGGTATCCTACCCGATCAGTCCCCAGCAGGGGCAAAAATGAACAACCTTTCCAAAGGGGCTTTCCAAATTCAACTTAAGGATGAGATGATGAGAGGTGAGTGTGACCCGTCCCCTCCTCTTCTGGGAAGGACATGGAATTGCAAAAAAGGACATGGCGGTGGCTGTGGTATCAGGAGACCATCCCCTGCCTCCACTGGGCCTGACGGGTGGGACAGAAAAGAGCCAGAGGCTTCCCTGAGGTCTTCTTTTTTCTTTCAGTTGCATGCGCAGCTGCCCCTACCAGAGCAGCAGCAGAGGATGAGCTTCTGGTAGGCTGCCTGCGTGGTTTAGCCTGTTGAGGAAAAAGTAAATGTTGAGAAGCACATGCAGGAAGAGCCCACATAAAGAGAAGGAGAGAAAACCACATTGCTGGCACATGGTGGATTCCCTGCAGCCATGCCACTGAGGGTGGGGAAAGCGTTGCAAGGGAGAAAGAACGTCAGAGAGATTCTCAGCAGGAATAAAGAAGGAAAGGGCAGTGGAAGGGACACCTTAGCATGCTCACATCTGCACCCCCATGCCAGCCCTCTCTGTGTCGCTTTTGCTTTTCTCTCCTCTGCCTGCTTGCTGCATGCTCTGGCCAGCAGTGTTGGGCAGGACAGGAATGGCACCAGGCACAGAGAAAAGGGGTTTCTGGCAAGCTGCATGGTGTCAGGGGCAGCCCTGGGCTGTCAGGTAGCAGCAAGGCTTGGGCTGCACCGGGAGGAAGGCCAAGTCAGGAAAAGAAGTGCGATGTGAAGGAGTAAACCAGACCTTTGGACAGGGGTGAGGAAAGACAGTGTTTTTTATGTTGGTGCTTCTGTTTCTCGCTATGTGAACCTGTTTTAATTGGCACCAGTTTCTGCCACCTCCACACCCCCACCCACCCACCAAGGCAAGCCTGGCTTGCCCACAAGAGTCTTTGCTAAGCTCTGTTTTTCTAAGTCATGTTTATCTTGACCCATCCTGTTTTCAGCGCTCTGCATCCCCCCTCACCCCCCGCCCCGAGTGCGGGAAGGAGTGAGCAGCTGGCTGGGGGTTTATCTGTGATTTTACCACCAAAGGTGCATAGACACAAAGGCACATCCACGTGCATAGTACATGCGGAGCTGGTACGCGCATGAATGTAGTCTGAGAGAGGCATCGTTACCAGCACCCAGCAGCCTGAGTGTCCGTAGCCAAGACGTCACACCCAGAGAAGCACACACAGACATCCCAGCAGCTCGAGGTCCTGCGCCTGTGGGGGACGGGAAGGAGGAGGCTGGCCAGGCTCTGATGTGGAGGAGCAGGAGACAGGTCACTTTGTGACCTGGCAGAGTGAGGCAGGCAGATTGGCAAGTGGAGGAGCAGGAGGCAGTAGTGCCCCCATGAGCATTGGTGGTAGAGTGGTGAGCACAGCTGCCTTCCAAGCAGTTGGCCCACGTTCGATGCCTGGCCAACGCAGACAAGCTTTTCTTCAGCCTGGCTCCAGGGTGCCTTGCTTCTTCTGCTCCAGAGGAACCCAGCTTCCCTTAGGATGTTCAGCTCCCATGGGGCACTGGAGCCCCCCCCCGCTGCAGCCTTGCCTCGTGGCTAGTTCTCTGAGCACCTGCTAGCCGAGCAGGCACCGGCCTGGCTTTGAGCATGGCCCAGCTTGGGAAAAGCAGAGTGCAGGGGCTGGCAGGAAGGAAACCAAGGACAAAAGACCATGAGCAAGGGAGCTGCCTGCACTGACCCACAAAACCCACTGGCACAGACTTGTTTCTCCTCAAGTGCTGAGTGAGCTGTACTCTTGCTGCTCCCAGACACATCTCCAGCCTGCTCAGTCGTGCAGATGCCAGGCGTGGACGAGAAAAGCCCTTAGCAACAGTGTGTCCCTGAAGAAAGGACAGGGTTTGAAGTCAGCCTAGACTGTCCCAGCAGAGGAAGGCTGCCCAGCTTGCGCAACCCATAATAAACAGCTTTGGGTCCTCCTGCCAGCTCGTCCCGCTGTTGGACCTCATCCGCTGCCCTCTGTTGGACCTCATCCGCTGCCCTCTTGTTGTGGTGGCCTCATTCGGCAAGATCAGGAGCTTGGCTAGGACTGCAACCGACAGTAAGGACATCTGGGTAAAGGCTGCTTAGTATGAGCTAGAAGGTGAGAAACAGGACAGGCAATGACTTAGGGTGGCAGATTGACAGGCTGTCCAACATGGCGGCTTGAAGGGAGGAAACTCCAGCAGAGCCAATAAGTACAAGCACTGAAGCACCGATCACGGGGCTGTGAATGTACCCTGTGAGGTACGAGCGTTGAAGATGTTAAGCTGGAAACATCATAAGCAGGTCTCATCAGGCAAAAGCAAGACTCTCAGGGGTTAGCAGCCTGTGTCTTGTAAGAGAGGGTCTGCGAGGCTTGCACAAGAAGCTGTGCCACTCCGTCTTCTGTGAGTGGAGGGTGCCCAGTGTCCCTGAAGGAAAGCTGCCCTTGGTGACTGATGGCCAGGGAGATGGAGAGACTGGCAGGCTGAGGCAGGAGCATATGGCTCAGTGTGGGTGGCTGCAGGAGGAAGAGCTATCACACCTATGCTCAAGGGTCCCATGGTATAATGGTGAGCACTCTGGACTCTGAATCCAGCGATCTGAGTTCAAATCTCAGTGCTTTTGCCCCCCTTGGGGGGGACCTCAAGCTTTTGCCCCCCTTGGGCCTTTCTCAGCCTGCTTGCACCTTGACAGCCTTGCTTTTGCTGTTGGGTCAATTGTGTCATGCACTCTGACCTTGATCCTTGGCCCCTGCACCCTCCGTGCTTCCTTGCACTTGTTGGCTGCTCCCGCGTGAGGGGCTCCAGCAGTTTCTCACCAAATCACGCAACACCTGAGGTGGAGATCACAAAGCCCGAGTCCAGGTCAAGCAGGGGACCTTTTTCATGGCCTTGTCTGGTTCTGTGTTAGACGTCTCCAGAGATGGAGAATCTTAACCTCTCTGAGCAGCCTTCTCCCATCTTTGGCCACCAATGCCTCCGGCAAGAGCCGGAGTTCCAACTCTGTCCACTGCTTCTTGCTCTCTCGATTTCTCTGAGGCTTCTGTTTCTCTTTGCCTACTTGTTTATTTTTGATCCTCGATCAGTTCAGGGAACTCCACCAAAATATGCCAGTGCTCCATGCTTGGGGATATACTAGTTGTCATGAGAGACAGCAGATCCTTCTTTGCAGAGCGGGTAGCTAACAGAGGGAGGAGGAGAACAAACCACCACGAGTCTCCAGCTATGCAGCACAAAGTCTTTAATCAGAAGGAGCAAATGCGGGGGCACAGAAGAGAGACCAAGAAACGCGTCTGCAGGGTTCAGGGAGGCGCAGAGAACGGCCCGTTTCCCAAGGACAAGCTCCACACAAAGCGCTTGCCTTTTCCCATTCTGCTCCACCTGGTGGCAATCCCAGGCCACCAAGAGCAGTCCCTACTCCGGAACCCTCCCCGCATCAGCAGGAGGTTCAGCAAAGCAGAAGAGAAGGAGCCCTTTCTCTCAGGGGCTCAGAGCAAAGCAGAGCCAGAGGAGGCAGCGCGAGGCCTGCCCTGCAGTGAGGAGCAGTGGGCACAGGACCCTCCTGCCGGGTGGCAAGAGGACACCCAGCCCATCTGGAAGCCGTGGCCACGCTCCTGCTCATGCAGCACGGCCGCCCTTCTTCTGGCTCCAAAGGGGACGATCCGCCAGCTTCAGCAGTTCAGACTGCAGCGGGGGGGAGGCAGACACAGGCCTGACCCTCCCAGACCAAGGGAGCCCCCAGAAGAGATGGGAACCCCCCCGGCGCTGAGGGAGCTCCCAACAGCAGCTGACAGAGAAGATCCCACGGCTGTGCTCTGCGGGAAAGAGGTGAGGATGGGACCCGGCAGGGTCACCACCACAGGGGAGGCCTCGATGAACACCGTCGAGTCAGCGCAGCGGGCGACACAGGGCTCACTGCAGCTGCTTGCAAGTGGCGTTGGGCCGGAGGCGCCGCAGGGGCGTGGGGGGCATGGTCTGAAGCAAGACATCTCTCGGTGAGCGAGGCAAAGCTGAAACACAGAGCAGGCGGGGAACACAAACCTCAATATTAGCGTGTCCTTGTCTTCTTCAGCTCTCTCTGTGGACAGATTTTGTTTTAAATACATGCAGTGTCTCTACATCTTCCAGAGTCCTCACTGGTCCTGCAGGTTGCGTGGAACTGGAAGGCTGGCCCTCTTTTAGAATAGGACGCAGTAGGCTGGGGTTAAAGCCCCTGTGGAATGACTGATCACACCCCATCTCCGGAGCAAACAGTGCTGCACTGAAGAGAGCACTGCACGCACTTGGCCATTTGGTTAGAGACAATCTGCTGCACATGCAAATTCTGGTGGGCAGACCTCTCTGCATCTGAGCCCCACTGAACCCTTCTCTTCCCTGCTCCCCCCAGCCACCTCCATGAAAAGGACAGAGGTCTCAGGCACTGACTGTTTCTGTTGCAGGGCCAAGCTGAGGCAGCCCAATAGCCACCAGGACAGCACTTCAGCCCACTGAGAGAGATGGAGCAGACTCAAGCTTACCTTGTTCTTAGAGGAAAGGGAAGCAAGAGAGGAGGATGCAGAGCCTGGAGCAGCTCAGGCTTTTATTCTGTGTTCCAGAGCCCTAGGGGGAACCAACATTCTTTGCTCATGAAGCATCTGAACACCTAGTAGTTGCCGCGTGCCAAGGCCTCGCTGGTGATGAAGCCCTTGCCTCTTTCATCTGAAATATTGTGCTTCTGCTTTCTATCACTGAACATCAGAACAACTCATCTGTGCCCTGCCTTCATGAGCTCGATCAACTCAGATGTCTCAGGCATGTGCAGAAGGATATTTTGAGCGTGTTTCCATCCCTTTGCCTTATTAGTGGTGGGCGCGGCTATCAGTCATGGTCAAATTCACGGTCAACTTCAGCTCTGAGGTTCACCCCAAGGCAGCTCTCAAGTGCTTTCCTTTCAAGGCACTCCAGCTAACACGGAGACACATTGCTCCCTGCGGGTCATTGTAGAGACACGGGACTCTGAGTAAGTTCAATCAGAAGCTCAAGGCTGCACAATCCCATATGTGAGAAGAAACTCAGCTCTGCAGGGATGTAGCAAATCTCAACAGCAAGGAAGGACCATTGTGCGCTATAAGGAAATTCCCTGTGGGAAGGAGTGATGGCCATGAGCACCTTGCTTACGCTCATCAGGGTCTACCACGGCCTGGTTTTGTGACGAAAGAGATGCTCGCGTTCTTCCCTAAGTGAGACCCACTCCCAAATTGACCTGTTTTGCTCAGCAAGGGCGTCCCAGAGACCAGATGCCTGGGTGGCCTGCTTTTGGGGAGAGGCGCGGGGCAGGGAGCCAGAAGCTCACAGTCCGTTTTTCTGGGTCAGGGATGGGGTGGCCAATTCCACGCATTTCAAATTACAGAGGGACATCGGATCAGTCTCCCAGAGCCACTGGGAGTCATTGTGCTGTGGAGGAGTTGGGAAAACCCCTGAACGCCAGGCTAACATGAGTCACGCTGCCGTGGACTTCAGTGGACACAGTGCCCTGTACGCAGGCAAGCCAGGGTTGCCAGAGCTCAAAGCCTCATTCCTCCAAAAGTCCTGCTTTCCTCAAAGGCATTTCTGCCTTTGTCATCACAATTACTCTCAGGTGCTCTGGGAGATGGACTCGAGGTCCTGTTGTAGGTTGAAATGCATGGAAGCCTGTAAATGCGGTGCTAACACAAATCCCACAGACAACCTCACCACGCAGATTGTTTTCTGAATGTCAGCACAGGAAGGACTGTTGTTTGTTCTGCTTTAAGGAACCATTCAACTAGAGAAGCTTTGAGTAGCTTTGTCCCCTTCAGACAGAGAGTCCAGTTCTGAGAGGCTCCTTTTTTTTCCCTTGGTCCACAGGCCATAAGCTGCAAGAGATATGAAGATACCTCAGTTCTTAGCTGCCAGGAACAGTGTTGCATCCAGTTCCAGGATGTCCCTGCAGTGCCAGCTCCTGAACAGAGTCTGTCAGCATCTCCAGGGTGACTAGAGGTAAGGCAGAGAGGTCTTTGATTCATGACATGTGCAGTGAAAGTCCCGGCTACAAATCTTGAAGTGGTGCATTGCCCTGCAACTCGCTGAGAGCCGGGTGTGCCTGTGATCGGCGGGGCAGAAAGAATTGCAGCAGGTAGTTGTGGCCGAGTGGTGAAGGCGATGGACTAGAAATCCATTGGGGTTTCCCCGCGCAGGTTCGAATCCTGCCAGCTACGACGTGCAGCCATTTTTGGCTGCCTGCAAATGACCGCGTTTTCTGCCGTTGCACCCAGCTCCACAGTGTGCCTGGTGCCCGGGGAGACAGTTAAAGCCCTTTCCCTATAGGCCTTAACCTTGCCCTGCCCTGAAAGTCCTGGTTGAATGGTAAACCCTGTGCCCATTGACAAGGCAGGCATTTGGGGGGAAGACAATGGACCCGTGCAGAGTATGAGCCATGAAAAGAGCTCCACCGTTGCTGGTTCTTGAGCACAACTTAAGAGCCTGGGGTCGTGGGGGTATTCTACCCGACCAGTCCCCAGCAGGGGCAAAAATGAACAACCTTTCCAAGGGGGCTTTCCAAATTCAACTTAAGGATGAGATGATGAGAGGTGAGTGTGACCCGTCCCCTCCTCTTCTGGGAAGGACATGGAATTGCAAAAAAGGACATGGCGGTGGCTGTGGTATCAGGAGACCATCCCCTGCCTTCACTGAGCCTGACAGGTGGGACAGAAAAGAGAAAGAGGCTTCCCTGAGGTCTTCTTTCAGTTGCATGCCCAGCTGCCCCCACCAGAGCAGCAGCTTCTGGGAGCCTGCCTGCGTGGTTTAGCATCTTGAGGAAAAAGTAAACGCTGAGAAGCACATGCAGGAAGAGCCCACAGAAAGAGAAGGAGAGAAAACCACATTGCTGGCACATGGTGGATTCCCTGCAGCCATGCCACTGAGGGTGGGGAAAGTGTTGCAAGGGAGAAAGAACGTCAGAGAGATTCTCAGCAGGAATAAAGAAGGAAAGGGCAGTGGAAGGGACACCTTAGCATGCTCACATCTGCACCCCCATGCCAGCCCTCTCTGTGTCGCTTTTGCTTTTCTCTCCTCTGCCTGCTTGCTGCATGCTCTGGCCAGCAGTGTTGGGCAGGACAGGAATGGCACCAGGCACAGAGAAAAGGGGTTTCTCTGGCTTTCTGGCAAGCTGCATGGTGTCAGGGGCAGCCCTGGGCTGTCAGGTAGCAGCAAGGCTAGGGCTGCACCAGGAGGGAGGCCAAGTCAGGAAACGATGTGCGGTGTGAAGGAGTAAATCAGACCTTTGGACAGGGGTGAGGAAAGACAGTGTTTTTTATGTTGGCGCTTCTGTTTCTCGCTATGTGAACCTGTTTTAATTGGCAACAATTTCCGCCACCTCCACACCCCCAACCACCCGCCATGGCAAGCCTGGTTTGCCCACAAGAGTTTTTGCTAAGCTCTGTTTTTCTAAGTCATGTTTATCTTGACCCATCCTGTTTTCAGCGCTCTGCATCCCCCCTCACCCCCCGCCCCGAGTGTGGGAAGGAGTGAGCAGCTGGCTGGGGGTTTGTCTGTGATTATACCACCAAAGGTGCGTAGACACAAAGGCACATCCACGTGCATAGTACATGCGGAGCTGGTACGCGCATGAATGTAGTCTGAGAGAGGCACCGTTACCAGCACCCAGCAGCCTGAGTGTCCGTAGCCAAGACGTCACACCCAGAGAAGCACACACAGACATCCCAGCAGCTCAAGGTCCTGCGCCTGTGGGGGACGGGAAGGAGGAGGCTGGCCAGGCTCTGATGTGGAGGAGCAGGAGACAGGTCACTTTGTGACCTGGCAGAGTGAGGCAGGCAGATTGGCAAGTGGAGGAGCAGGAGGCAGTAGTGCCCCCATGAGCATTGGTGGTATAGTGGTGAGCACAGCTGCCTTCCAAGCAGTTGGCCCGCGTTCGATGCCTGGCCAACGCAGACAAGCTTTTCTTCAGCCTCGCTCCAGGGTGCCTTGCTTCTCCTGTTCCAGAGGAACCCAGCTTCCCTTAGGATGTTCAGCTCCCATGGGGCACTGGAGCCCCCCCCCGCTGCAGCCTTGCCTCGTGGCTAGTTCTCTGAGCACCTGCTAGCCGAGCAGGCACCGGCCTGGCTTTGAGCATGGCCCACCTTGGGAAAAGCAGAGTTCAGGGGCTGGCAGGAAGGAAACCAAGGACAAAAGACCATGAGCAAGGGAGCTGCCTGCACTGACCCACAAAACCCACTGGCACAGACTTGTTTCTCCTCAAGTGCTGAGTGAGCTGTACTCTTGCTGCTCCCAGACACATCTCCAGCCTGCTCAGTCGTGCAGATGCCAGGCGTGGATGAGAAAAGCCCTTAGCAACAGTGTGTCCCTGATGAAAGGACAGGGTTTGACGTCAGCCTAGACTGTCCCAGCAGAGGAAGGCTGCCCAGCTTGCGCAACCCATAATAAACAGCTTTGGGTCCTCCTGCCAGCTCGTCCCGCTGTCGGACCTCATCCGCTGGCCTCTGTCGTGGTTGCCTCATTCGGCAAGATCAGGAGCTTGGCTAGGACTGCAACCGACAGTGAGGACATCTGGGTAAAGGCTGCTTAGTATGAGCTAGAAGGTGAGAAACAGGACAGGCAGTGACTTAGGGTGGCAGATTGACAGGCTGTCCAACATGGCGGCTTGAAGGGAGGAAACTCCAGCAGAGCCATAAGTACAAGCACTGAAGCACCGATCACGGGGCTGTGAATGTACCCTGTGAGGTACGAGCGTTGAAGATGTTAAGCTGGAAACGTCATAAGCAGGTCTCATCAGGCAAAAGCAAGACTCTCAGGGGTTAGCAGCCTGTGTCTTGTAAGAGAGGGTCTGCGAGGCTTGCACAAGAAGCTGTGCCACTCCGTCTTCTGTGAGTGGAGGGTGCCCAGTGTCCCTGAAGGAAAGCTGCCCTTGGTGACTGATGGCCAGGGAGATGGAGAGACTGGCAGGCTGAGGCAGGAGCACATGGCTCAGTGTGGGTGGCTGCAGGAGGAAGAGCTATCACACCTTTGCTGAAGGGTCCCATGGTGTAATTGTGAGCACTCTGGACTCTGAATCCAGCGATCTGAGTTCAAATCTCAGTGGGACCTTAAGCTTTTGGCCCCCTTGGGCCTTTCTCAGCATGCTTGCACCTTGACAGCCTTGCTTTTGCTGTTGGGTCAATTGTGTCATGCACTCTGACCTTGATCCTTGGCCCCTGCACCCTCCGTGCTTCCTTGCACTTGTTGGCTGCTCCCGCGTGAGGGGCTCCAGCAGTTTCTCACCAAATCACGCAACACCTGAGGTGGAGATCACAAAGCCCAAGTCCAGGTTGTTGCTGCGTTGCTGCAGCCAAGACTTGCAGAACTAAGCCAACCCCTGGCTTAGGGCTAGAAGATCACAGACACCAATATGGAGGATGACCAAATAGCATTTTATTAAACAACAGCAGTCATTATATGCCTTTCGGCCACACGGAAGTACCTGTGCTAACCCAATCAGAGGGCAGGTTAACAATTTTTACCTTTTATGGTATTGCCGAGCCTTGCCCCACAATTCCCCTCTCCATGCTATGGGGCTTGTGAGAGTATCCGGGGAGGGGTTCTCTCTTTACGTACATCGCGATATCTTCCGGCCGCCACACCTTAACTACCTACACAGGTCAAGCAGGGGACCTTTTTCATGGCCTTGTCTGGTTCTGTGTTAGACATCTCCAGAGATGGAGAACATTAACCTCTCTGAGCAACCTTCTCCCATCTTTGGCCACCAATGCCTCCGGCAAGAGCCGGAGTTCCAACTCTGTCCACTGCTTCTTGCTCTCTCGATTTCTCTGAGGCTTTTCTGTTTCTCTTTGCCTACTTGTTTATTTTTGATCCTCGATCAGTTCAGGGAACTCCACCAAAATATGCCAGTGCTCCATGCTTGGGGATATACTAGGTGTCACGAGAGACAGCAGATCCTTCTTTGCAGAGCGGGTAGCTAACAGAGGGAGGAGGAGAACAAACCACCACGAGTCTCCAGCTATGCAGCACAAAGTCTTTAATCAGAAGGAGCAAATGCGGGGGCACAGAAGAGAGACCAAGAAACACGTCTGCAGGGTTCAGGGAGGCGCAGAGAACGGCCCGTTTCCCAAGGACAAGCTCCACACAAAGCGCTTGCCTTTTCCCATTCTGCTCCACCTGGTGGCAATCCCAGGCCACCAAGAGCAGTCCCTAACTCCGGAACCCTCCCCGCATCAGCAGGAGGTTCAGCAAAGCAGATGAGAAGGAGCCCTTTCTCTCAGGGGCTCAGAGCAAAGCAGAGCCAGAGGAGGCAGCGCAAGGCCTGCCCTGCAGTGAGGAGCAGCAGGCACAGGACCCTCCTGCCGGGTGGCAAGAGGACACCCAGCCCATCTGGAAGCCGTGGCCACGCTCCTGCTCATGCAGCACGGCCGCCCTTCTTCTGGCTCCAAAGGGGACGATCCGCCAGCTTCAGCAGTTCAGACTGCAGCGGGGGGGAGGCAGACACAGGCCTGACCCTCCCAGACCAAGGGAGCCCCCAGAAGAGATGGGAACGCCCCCGGCGCTGAGGGAGCTCCCAACAGCAGCTGACAGAGAAGATCCCACGGCTGTGCTCTGCGGCAAAGAGGTGAGGATGGGGCCCGGCAGGGTCACCACCACAGGGGAGGCCTCGATGAACACCGTCGAGTCAGCGCAGCGGGCGACACAGGGCTCGCTGCAGCTGCTTGCAAGTGGCGTTGGGCTGGAGGCGCCACAGGGGCGTGGGGGGCATGGTCTGAAGCAAGACATCTCTCGGTGAGCGAGGCAAAGCTGAAACACAGAGCACAGAAGAAATGTGGAGCCAACCATCGTTAACTCAGATCTTTCCACAGATGTTCTCTCTTGATGTCCATCTCCATTCCTAGCTCCATGTCCAGAAAGGGCCTGTAGCTGATCTTGCTAACTGGACGACTGGTAGGACGTCTAGAGGTAAGGCTAGATTTGAACGACTGCAAGCAAAGATGTGCCTAACAGGCTGCTGATTCCACCATGAGCTTCTCATGCATGTTGTGGTGTGATAGCAGTGATGAAGATTTATGCATTTATCCCAGCACAAATAGCTGTCTCTTAAAAACACACACTGTGCCTACAGCTGCCAGAGACTTCACTGTGCCCTCAGAGTTGCATGACACAGGATGGCTGACCATCTTTTGGAACAGTTCCCGGTACAGTGGGTTTAAAGCACCTTTGGAAAACAGATCACACCCTATCTCTAGAACAATAATTGCTGCACTTTGCCATTTGGTTAGAGACCATGTGCTGAAGAGGGAAATTCTGGTCAGCTGCACTCATAGAATCATAGAATCATAGAATCGTAAGGGTTGGAAAGGACCTTAAGATCATCTAGTTCCAACTCCATGGCAGGGACACCTTGCCCTAAACCACGTGGTTCAAGGCTCTGTCCAACCTGGCCTTGAACACCACCAGGGATGGAGCATCCACAACCTCCCTGGGCAACCCATTCCAGTGCTTCACCACCCTCGCTGTAAAGAACTTCTTCCTTATACCTAATCTAAACTTCCCCTGTTTAAGTTTGAACCCATTACCCCTTGTCCTACCACTATGGTCCCTAAGGAAGAGTCCCTCCCCAGCATCCTTGTAGACCCCCTTCAGATACTGGAAGGCTGCTATGAGGTCACCACGCAGCCTTCTCTTCTCCAGGCTGAACAGCCCCAACTCTCTCAGCCTGTCTTCATACGGGAGGTGCTCCAGCCCTCTTATCATCCTCGTGGCCCTCCTCTGGACTCGCACTCCCTGCATCTGAGCCCCATTGATCCCCTTCTGCTTGAAATACCACCTCTCCCAGCTCTCCCCACCACCGCTATCAAAAGGGAAAGAGGTCAAAGCCCTTCAACAGGTCCATTGCAGAGTCAAACTGAGGCATTCCAAGTATTAACCTGAGTAGCCACCACAACAGCATTTTAGCCTACTGAAAGAGATGGAGCAGACTCAGGCTTACCTTGTTCCCTTAGGAAATGCAGGCAAGAGAGAAGATGCAGAGCCTGGAGCAGTGCAGCCTTTTATGCTGTGTCCTAGAGCCCTTAGGGCCAAAACCATTCCTTGCTCATGAAGCATTTGAACACCTGAACACTTGCTGAGGCTTCGCTGGTGCTAAAGCCTTTGTCTCTTTCATCCGAAATGTTTTATGACCACTTCATATAACCCAGAATCACAGAATGAATCATAGAATGATTTTAATTGAGAAGGGACTGTAAAGATCTTCTAGTTCTATCCCCCCTGGCATGGGCAGGCATACATTCCACTAGATCAGGTTCCCGAAATCCCCATCTAGTCTGGCCTTGAACTGTTCCACAGCTTCTCTGGACAACTTGTTCCAGTGTCTCACCAACCTCACAGGAAAGAATTTATTCCAAATATCTTGACCTGCTTTTGATGCAGTCCATGATATGGTTGGTTGTCTGGGATGTGACCATGCATTGCCAGCTCCTATTCAATTTTTCACCCACCAATACTCCCAAGTCCTTCTTCACAGGGCTGCACTTGAGCTACTCGTGACCTAGCCTGCATTCATGTTGGAGATTTCCTGGACCCGTGTGCAGGACCTTGGAACTTGGCCTTGTTGAACTTCATGAGGTTCACACATGCTCACCTCTCTAGCGTGTAAAGGCCCCTCTGGATGACATCCCTTCCCTCTAGGGTATCAACCACACTACTCAGGTTGATGTCATCCACAAACTTGATGAGAATACATGCAATTCCACTGTCCAGGTACTCGACAAAGACCTTAAATAATAGTAGTCCCAGTACAGACCTCTGGGGTAGCTCTCATCACTGATTTCCACCCAAACAGCAAGCCATTGGCCACAAATTTATGAGTGTGACCATCCAGCCAGTTCCTTATCCATGCATCAAATTCACATCTCTCCATTTTAGAGACAAGGGTGTTATGAAGTACAGGATCAAATGCTTCACACATGTAGACGATTTGAGTTGCTCTTCCCTTATCCGCCAGTGCTGTAACCCCATCATAGACAGCCACTAAGTTTGTCAGGCACGATTTGCCCTTAGGGACGCCGTGTTGGCTGTCCCCCTCCTTCTCCTTATTTCCCATGTTTCCATGTTTCCTTAGCATAGTTTTCAGGAGGATCTGCTCCATGATCTTGCTGGGTACAGAGGTGAGACTCCCTGGCCCGCATTTCTCCAGGTCTTCCTTTTTTCCCTTTATAAATCTAGGGGTTATATTTCCCGTTTTCCAGCCACTGGCAATTACACAACTTTTCTAATTTGATGGAGAGTGGCTTAGCAACTTCCTCTGACAGTTCCTGCAGGACCCACAGGTGCATCTCCTCAGGTCCAAAGGACTTGTGCACATAAAAGTTCCTGAGATGGTCTTGAACCTCCATCTTCTCCATGTTGGTTACAGCCAGGCCTCCTGTTTGGCTCACCTAAGGTGGGGGGCTACAACTTCTTTCATCTTCCTTGGTTGTTCTGTGTACCTGAAGAATCCCTTCTTGTTATTTTTCATGGCCTTAGCCAAGTTCAGCGCCAGCTGTGCCTTGGTTTTCCTGATGCCCTCCTTGCATTCCCATGACATTTCCCTGGAATCTGCCCAGGATGTGTATCTCTGCCTCCACTGCCTATGCATTTTTGGTTTTAGTTCAGTTTAATTTTAGTTCAGTTTGTTTTGTTTTGATTGCTGCAGACCAGGCTACGTCCTATCTTGACCTTTTTGGTAAGTTCATCTGCACTAGTAAAGAGTAGCTCCAGCAGTGTCTCTCCTCTGGTTGAACTCCCCATCACCTCTACTAGGAAGTTGTCCACAACAAACTCCAGTAGCTTCCTGATCTGTGTTTGGTTTGCTGTGCCACTTTGCCAGCAGATGTCATGGTGGTTGAAGCACCTTGTCAGGATCAGGACCTAAGCAGAGGGGTGCCTCCTGAGGCTTTGCAACAGGCAGTTTTTACTGCCCACAAGCCCAGGTAACAAAGCGAGATTGAAAACAACAGATATCAGACCAGTGGGTCAGGCAGGTCTCTTTCAAGCGACTTCTCCATGGGATCTACATAGTTACGTCCCTTGATGACTAAAGCAGGCTCTAAGGCTTCTTCCAACCAGGCGTCTGGGCTCAACTTGGGAAGTCGGGAACTTGTTGGAAACAAGGAAATCAACACGGAGGAAGGTGATCAAAGAGATGCCGCATCCTTCCTGAAAGAGACTCACACAATTATTGACCTGTTTTGCTCTTTGATGAAATCGGCACCTTGAGTCTATGAGTCTTGAGTCTATGAGTACGCCAGTATCCCTGGCGTACCAGAGACTAGGGCACCATGTCCACTGAAGTCCACAGCAGTGTGGCTCATGTTAGCCTGGAGTTCAGGGGTTTTCCCAACTCTTCCACAGCACAATGACTCCCAGCGGCTCTGGGAGACTGATCCGGTGTCCCTCTGTAATTTGAAATGCGTGGAATTGGCCACCCCATCCCTGACCCAGAAAAACAGACTGTGAGCTTCTGGATCCCTGCCCCGCGTCTCTCCCCAAAAGCAGGCCACCCAGGCATCTGGTCTCTGGGACGCCCTTGCTGAGCAAAACAGGTCAATTTGGGAGTGGGTCTCACTTAGGGAAGAACGCGAGCATCTCTTTCGTCACAAAACCAGGCCGTGGTAGACCCTGATGAGCGTAAGCAAGGTGCTCATGGCCATCACTCCTTCCCACAGGGAATTTCCTTACAGCGCACAATGGTCCTTCCTTGCTGTTGAGATTTGCTACATCCCTGCAGAGCTGAGCTTCTTCTCACATATGGGATTGTGCAGCCTTGAGCTTCTGATTGAACTTACTCAGAGTCCTGTGTCTCTACAATGACCTGCAGGGAGCAATGTGTCTCCGTGTTAGCTGGAGTGCCTGAAAGGAAAGCACTTGAGAGCTGCCTTGAGGTGCAAGACCCAGGGAACTACAGACCAGTCAGTCTCACCTCTGTGCCTGGCAAAATCTTGGAGCAGATTCTCCTGGAAAACATGCTAAGGCACATGAAAAACAATGAGGTGGTTGGTGACAGCCAACATGGTTTCACTAAGGGGAAGTCCTGCCTGACCAATTTGGTGGCCTTCTATGATGGGGCTGCGGAACTGATGGATAGGGGCAGACCAGTTGACATCATCTACCTGGATTTGTGCAAAGCATTTGACACTGTTCCACACGACATCCTTCTCTCTAAATTGGAGAGACATCAATTTGATAGATGGACCACTCAGTAGACAAAGAGCTGGCTGGAAGGCCGCACGCAAAAAGTTGTGGTCAATGGCTCAAAGTCTAGTTGGAGACCAGTAATGAGTGGTGTCCCTCAGGGATGGGTCTTGTTCAACATCTTTGTCGGCGACATGGACAATGGGATTGAGTGCACCCTCAACAAGTTTGCTAGTGATGCCAAGCTGTGTGGTTCGGTTGGCACGCTGGAGGGAAGGGATGCCATCCAGAGGGACCCTGGCACGCTTGTGAGGTGGGCCGACGCTAACCTCGTGAAGTTCAACCAAGACAAGTGCAAGGTCCTACACCTGGGTTGGATCAATCCCAGACACAGCTGCAGGTTGGGTGGAGAAGACATTCAGAGCACCCGTGTGGAGAAGGTCTTGGGGGTGTTGGTTGACGAGAAGCTTAACATGAGCCGCCAGCGTGCGCTTGCAGGTCAGACAGCCAACTGTATCCTGGGCTGCATCAAAAGAAGTGTGACCAGAAGGTCAAAGGAGGTGATCCTGCCCCTCTACTCTGCTCTCGTGAGACCTCACTTGGAGTATTGTGTAAAGTTCTGGAGTCCTCAACATAAAAAGGACATGGAGCTGTTGGAGCAAGTCCAGAGGAGGGCCAAGAGGATGATGAGGGGACTGGAGCACCTCCTGTATGGAGACAGGCTGAGAAAGCTGGGGCTGTTCAGCCTGGAGAAGAGAAGGCTGCATGGAGACCTCATAGCAGCCTTCCAGTATCTGAAGGGGGCCTATAAGGATGCTGGGGAGGGACTCTTTCTTAGCGACTGAGGTGGGAGGACAAGGGGTAATGGGTTCAAACTTAAACAGGGGAAGTTTAGATTAGATATAAGGAAGAAGTTATTTACAGTGAGGATGGTGAGGCACTGGAATGGGTTGCCCAAGGAAGTTGTGAGTGGTCCACCCCTGGCGGTGTTCAAAGCCAGGTTGGAGAGAGCCTTGGGCCACATGGTTTAGTGCGAGGTGTCCCTCACCATGGCAGGGGGGTTGAAGCTAGATGATCTTAAGGTCCTTTCCAACCCTAACTATTCTATGATTCTACGATAGCTGAAGTTGACCATGAATTTGACCATGACTGATAGCCGCGCTCACCACTAATAAGGCAAAGGGATGGAAACACACTCAAAATATCCTTCTGCACATGCCTGAGACATCTGAGTTGATCGAGCTCATGAAGGCGGGACACAGATGAGTTGTTCTGATGTTCAGTGATAGAAAGCAGAAGCACAATATTTCAGATGAAAGAGGCGAGGGCTTCATCACCAGCAAGGCCTTGGCACGCGGCAACTACTAGGTGTTCAGATGCTTCATGAGCAAAGAATGTTGGTTCCCCCCAGGGCTCTGGAACACAGAATAAAAGCCTGAGCTGCTCCAGGCTCTGCATCCTCCTCTCTTGCTTCCCTTTCCTCTAAGAACAAGGTAAGCTTGAGTCTGCTCCATCTCTCTCAGTGGGCTGAAGTGCTGTCCTGTTGGCTACTCAGGGTGATATGGGGCTGCCTCAGCTTGGCCCTGCAACAGAAACAGTCAGTGCCTGAGACCTCTGTCCTTTTCCTTGAGGTGGCTGGGGGAGCTGGGAAGAGGCGGGTTCTTCCAAGCAGAGGGGATCAAAGGGGCTCAGATGCAGAGAGGTCTGCCCACCAGAATTTGCATGTGCAGCAGATTGTCTCTAACCAAATGGCCAAGTGCGTGCAGTGCTCTCTTCAGTGCAGCACTGTTTGTTCTGGAGATGGGGTGTGATCAGCCATTCCACAGGGGCTTTAACCCCAGCCTACTGGGTCCTATTCCAAAAGAGGGCCAGCCTTCCAGTTCCATGCAACCTGTAGGACCAATGAGGACTCTGGAAGATGTAGAGACACTGCGTGTATTCAAAACAAACTCTGTCCACAGAGAGAGCTGAAGAAGACAAGGACACGCTAATATTGAGGTTTGTGTTCCCCGCCTGCTCTGTGTTTCAGCTTTGCCTCGCTCACCGAGAGATGTCTTGCTTCAGACCATGCCCCCCACGCCCCTGTGGCGCCTCCGGCCCAACGCCACTTGCAAGCAGCTGCAGTGAGCCTTGTGTCGCCCGCTGCGCTGACTCGACGGTGTTCATCGAGGCCTCCCCTGTGGTGGTGACCCTGCCGGGCCCCATCCTTACCTCTTTCCCACAGAGCACAGCCGTGGGATCTTCTCTGTCAGCTGCTGTTGGGAGCTCCCTCAGCGCCGGGGGCGTTCCCATCTCTTCTGGGGGCTCCCTTGGTCTGGGAGGGTCAGGCCTGTGTCTGCCTCCCCCCCGCTGCAGTCTGAACTGCTGAAGCTGGCGGATCGTCCCCTTTGGAGCCAGAAGAAGGGCGGCCGTGCTGCATGAGCAGGAGCGTGGCCACGGCTTCCAGATGGGCTGGGTGTCCTCTTGCCACCCGGCAGGAGGGTCCTATGCCCGCTGCTCCTCACTACAGGCCAGGCCTCGCGCTGCCTCCTCTGGCTCTGCTTTGCTCTGAGCCCCTGGGAGAAAGGGCTCCTTCTCTTCTGCTTTGCTGAACCTCCTGCTGATGCGGGGAGGGTTCCGGAGTTAGGGACTGCTCTTGGTGGCCTGGGATTGCCACCAGGTGGAGCAGAATGGGAAAAGGCAAGCGCTTTGTGTGGAGCTTGTCCTTGGGAAACGGGCTGTTCTCTGTGCCTCCCTGAACCTTGCAGACGTGTTTCTTGGTCTCTCTTCTGTGCCCCCGCATTTGCTCCTTCTGATTAAAGACTTTGTGCTGCACAGCTGGAGACTCATGGTGGTTTGTTCTCCTCCTCCCTCTGTTAGCTATCTGCTCTGCAAGGAAGAGCACTGTCTTCTCTTCTGTTATTTCCACCGGTTGTGTGTAGTTCTCCGTGACCTTACACCACAGCACCAAAAACCATCAGAGTCATTAAGCATGCATCTGTAACCTGGTGATCACGGCACTGTTGGATCAGTTGCAAAATTATTCATTGTGGAAGTTAATGCAGACCTTTCGAAGTAGCTTCTTTCCTCGCAATTGTTCTTCACTAACCTAACATGAAAACCAATATTCGAACTTCTCTTTTTCATTGGTGATGCGGGAATAAACTCCAGGGGATATGGATTGAGTTGATCAGGAAAGTGATGTTTCTCAGCTCTAAGACAATGTGGTATCTGTGGCATCAGGAGACCATCCCCTGCAATCACAGACCCTGATGGGTTTGCTCTCACCCACCCCTGAGAGGAAGAGGGGCTGCTGGCAGGATGCTTGACTGCTGCAGCATGTTAAGGAAAACGGAATCCCCAGGAGGGGGGCATGTAGAGAGAGCCTGGAGAAAGAGAAGGCAGGAGAGAAGAAGAGACAAGCCCATTGCTGGCGCATGGGCTATTCCCTGCGGTCAAGCCACTGAGAGTGGCGGAAGCCATGTGAACAAAGAGAACCTCAGAGAGGTCGACAGCATGGATGAGGAAGAGAAGCAGCAATAGAAGGAGGACCTGAAGCTGAGCCCAGGACCTCTTGATCTGCAGTCCATATTCTCTGCCCTGAACAGTAGCCCCTGGAGCAGGCAGGCTGGGGCCACTCTCCCCACGTTCACATCTGCACCCACGTGCCAGCCATCTCCATCCTGCCTTTGCTTGTGTCTCCTCTGCCTGGTTGTGGCATGCTCTGGCCTCTGCATGGGACAGGGAACCAGCAGACAGACGAGAAACGTGTCAGCTTCAGCACTGCCACTCGTCCCTCACCCTCACCAACAGGCTCTACCAGCTCAGGCAGCCCAGAGGCCTCCTGAAACATCTCACAGGATCTAAGGCTTGTGAGCACCCAGTCAGGCTGGACTGGCCCTGCCCTGAGGTGAATAGGAGCTATCTCCACCCCCAGTAGTTCCAGGCAGGACAGAAACGACACCAGGTACAGAGAGGCCCTGGCAGCCACTGTGAAAGGCAAGGTGGTAACTGCTATACAACTTGCTTGGAGGATCCAAGGATGCTCAGGACTAAGAGCTTTGCCCTCAGGGTCACCTGAAGGTCTGCCTTAAGCCAGCTCTCAATGGCTGAGAACATCCCATAACAACGATAAAAGAATAGCAGATTTGTCTTTCAAAAAACCCCCAGGCATATAACCACTGGCAGAACAGCAATCGACCAGAATCTAGTATAAAACCATTCCATCTGCATGGGCCATTGGCTTAGAACAGTGAAGATTTAACACTCCACAACAGCTGACCAGGACAAGCATGTACTGATCCTGCACGGAAAAAGCACATTCCACTTGTTGCCAATTGTAACTGATTAGCCCACCTCTTAACATGATTTGCCATACTAAGCCCCCTGAGCTGGAAGACAGGGATGGGAGAGAAACATGAAGAGCGAGATGGGGATCAGTCCCTTCCCCCAAGTAAAATGGGGTAGGATAAGAGGAAATGGCCATGACTTGCACCAGGTGAGGGTTAGATTGGACATTAGGAAAAAGTCCTTCACTGAAAGGGTTGTCAAGCATTGGAACAGGATGCCCAGGGAAGTGGTTGAGCCACCATCATTAGATGTATTTAAAAAACATGTGGAATTGGCTCGTAGAGATATGGTTTAGTGGTAGACCTGGCAATGAGGTTAACAGTGGGCACTGATGATGTTAAAGGAATTTTCCAACCTTAATGATTCTGTGATTCTATCTGAATTGTAACATGGATAAACCCTGCTTTCCTTCCTATCAGGCTCCTCCATGCTTTGACTTGGGACATTGCTATGAGCACAGCTCCATTTGGAGAATTATATTCCATGGTAATTTTGTGCTAAGTGTCTCCATCCTTACATGGAGAAAGAACTAACTTTTATGTCCCACAGCCCCCAGAAGATCGGTTTCTGAAGTGCTTCTTCTCTATTGCATCCTTCAGCAAGTTTTAACCTGCACTGCTGCGCTCTTGCTCTCTGCATACCCATGACCCTGCCTCTCACGGTCCCTCAGACTCTTCTCTCTGCTGCTACCACCTTCTTTCTCCTTTGCTTTCTTAGGAGCCAGCACTTCCAAAGAGCTCCTCAGCAAGGCAGACTGGTAGGTGTGCAGCAGCAGACGGGAGAGCACAGCACAGAGCTCCCCTCCACTACTAAAACCTTGCCATATGTAGACAATACAGTACCCACTGGGAATGCCACAGTGCATAGCACTGATGTAATGAGGGCAGAGTCTAAACGAGTCAGAGTCACATTCACAATGTCCCAGGAAAACATATGGTTACAAGGTGTTCCCTCTGGTTGCATTAAAATGGCACTTTGGGAGGAATGAGCCTATGAGCTCTGGCTTCCCTGGCTTGCCTGAGTCCAAGGCAGCGTGTCCACTGAAGTCCACAGAGGATGACTTACGTTTGCCTGGAGCTGAGGGGTTTTCCCAATTCTTTCACATCAGGATGACTCCCAGCTGCTCTGGGAGACTGATCCAATGTCCCATTGAAGACTGAAATGCATGGAATGGGCCACCCCATCTCTGAGCCAGGAAAAAGAGAGGTGAGGTTTTGACTCCCTGCCCTGAGCCTCTCCTCAAAAGCAGGCCATCCAGGCCATTGGCCTCCAGCACAAAGTTGCTGAGCAAAATAGGTCAATGGATCTCTTTCAGGTAAGGATGCGGCATCTCTTTGATCACCCTGCTACATGTTGATTTCCTTGTTTCCAACAAGTTCCCAACTTCGCAAGTTGAGCTTAGACCCCTGGTTGGAAGAAGCTTCAGGGCCTGGTTAAGTCATCAAGGGACATAACTATGGAGATCCCATGGAGAAGTCACTTGAAAGAGACCTGCCTGAACCACTGATCTGGTATCCATTGTTTTCAATCTCCCTTTGTTCTCTGGGCTTGTGGGCAGAAAAAACAGGCTGTGGCAGAGCCTGATAAGCTGTAAGCACTGTCCTCATTGCCCTCACTCCTTTCTGCAAAGGGGTTTTCCTCCAGCCCACAATGATCCTTCTTTGCCATCGAGGTTTCCCACAAACCTGGAGATGTGAGCTTCTTCTCCCATATGGGGAGATCCAAATGGCAAGATCGAGGAGTCTGCTACATATTTGCCATGTGCCTTAGGGAATTTCCTTATAGCACCAAATGGTCCTTCCTTGCTGTTGAGATTTGCCACAGCCCTGCAGAGCTGAGTTTCTTCTCACATACGGGATCGTGCAGCCTTGAGCTTCTGATGGAACTTACTCAGAGTCTCCTGTGTCTCTACTATGACCTGCGGGGAGTAATGTGTCTCCGTGTTAGCTGGAGTGCATGAAAGGAAAGCACTTGAGAGCTGCCTTGGGGTGAACCTCAGAGCTGAAGTTGACCGTGAATTTGACCATGACTGATAGCTGTGCTCACCACTACTAAGGCAAAGGGATGGAAACACACTCAAAATATCCTTCTGCACATGCCTGAGACATCTGAGTTGATCGAGCTCATGAAGGCAGGGCACAGATGAGTTGTTCTGATGTTCAGTGATAGAAAGCAGAAGCACAATATTTCAGATGAAAGAGGCAAGGGCTTCATCACCAGCGAGGCCTTGGCACGCGGCAACTACTAGGTGTTCAGATGCTTCATGAGCAAAGAATGTTGGTTCCCCCTAGGGCTCTGGAACACAGAATAAAAGCCTGAGCTGCTCCAGGCTCTGCATCCTCCTCTCTTGCTTCCCTTTCCTCTAAGAACAAGGTAAGCCTGAGTCCGCGCCATCTCTCTCAGTGGGCTGAAGTGCTGTCCTGGTGGCTATTGGGCTGCCTCAGCTTGGCCCTGCAACAGAAACAGTCAGTGCCTGAGACCTCTGTCCTTTTCATGGAGGTGGCTGGGGGGAGCAGGGAAGAGAAGGGTTCAGTGGGGCTCAGATGCAGAGAGGTCTGCCCACCAGAATTTGCATGTGCAGCAGATTGTCTCTAACCAAATGGCCAAGTGCTTGCAGTGCTCTCTTCAGTGCAGCACTGTTTGCTCCGGAGATGGGGTGTGATCAGTCATTCCACAGGGTCTATAACCCCGGTCTACTGGGTCCTATTCCAAAAGAGGGCCAGCCCTCCAGTTCCACACAACCTGCAGGACCAGTGAGGACTCTGGAAGATGTAGAGACACTGCGTGTATTTAAAACAAAATCTGTCCACAGAGAGAGCTGAAGAAGACAAGGACACACTAATATTGAGGTTTGTGTTCCCCGCCTGCTCTGTGTTTCAGCTTTGCCTCGCTCACCGAGAGATGTCTTGCTTCAGACCATGCCCCCCACGCCCCTGCGGCGCCTCTGGCCCAACGCCACTTGCAAGCAGCTGCAGCCTGCCCTGTGTCGCCCGCTGCGCTGACTCGACGGTGTACATCGAGGCCTCCCCGGTGGTGGTGACCCTGCCGGGTCCCATCCTCACCTCTTTCCCACAGAGCACAGCCGTGGGATCTTCTCTGTCAGCTGCTGTTGGGAGCTCCCTCAGCGCCGGGGGGGTTCCCATCTCTTCTGGGGGCTCCCTTGGTCTGGGAGGGTCAGGCCTGTGTCTGCCTCCCCCCCGCTGCAGTCTGAACTGCTGAAGCTGACGGATCGTCCTCTTTGGAGCCAGAAGAAGGACGAGAGCGCTGCATGAGCAGGAGCGTGGCCGCGGCTTCCAGATGGGCTGGGTGTCCTCTTGCCACCCGGCAGGAGGGTCCTGTGCCTGCTGCTCCTCACTGCAGGGCAGGCCTCGCGCTGCCTCCTCTGGCTCTGCTTTGCTCTGAGCCCCTGAGAGAAAGGGCTCCTTCTCTTCTGCTTTGCTGAACCTCCTGCTGATGCAGGGAGGGTTCTGGAGTTAGGGACTGCTCTTGGTGGCCTGGGATTGCCACCAGGTGGAGCAGAATGGGAAAAGGCAAGCGCTTTGTGTGGAGCTTGTCCTTGGGAAACGGGCCGTTCTCTGCGCCTCCCTGAACCCTGCAGACGCATTTCTTGGTCTCTCTTCTGTGCCCCTGCATTTGCTCCTTCTGATTAAAGACTTTGTGCTGCATAGCTGGAGACTCGTGGTGGTTTGTTCTCCTCCTCCCTCTGTTAGCTACCCGCTCTGCAAAGAAGGATCTGCTGTCTCTCGTGACAGCTAGCATATCCCCAAGCATGGAGCACTGGCATATTTTGGTGGAGCTCCCTGAACTGATCGAGGATCAAAAATAAACAAGTAGGCAAAGGGAAACAGAAAAGCCTCAGAGAAATCGAGAGAGCAAGAAGCAGTGGACAGAGTTGGAACTCCGGCTCTTGCCGGAGGCATTGGTGGCCAAAGATGGGAGAAGGTTGCTCAGAGAGGTTAAGATTCTCCATCTCTGGAGACGTCTAACACAGAACCAGACAAGGCCATGAAAAAGGTCCCCTGCTTGACCTGGACTCGGGCTTTGTGATCTCCACCTCAGGTGTTGCGTGATTTGGTGAGAAACTGCTGGAGCCCCTCACGCGGGAGCAGCCAACAAGTGCAAGGAAGCACGGAGGGTGCAGGGGCCAAGGATCAAGGTCAGAGTGCATGACACAATTGACCCAACAGCAAAAGCAAGGCTGTCAAGGTGCAAGCATGCTGAGAAAGGCCCAAGGGGGCCAAAAGCTTAAGGTCCCACTGAGATTTGAACTCAGATCGCTGGATTCAGAGTCCAGTGTGCTCACCATTATACCATGGGACCCTTGAGCATAGGTGTGATAGCTCTTCCTCCTGCAGCCACCCACACTGAGCCATATGCTCCTGCCTCAGCCTGCCAGTCTCTCCATCTCCCTGGCCATCAGTCACCAAGGGCAGCTTTCCTTCAGGGACACTGGGCACCCTCCACTCACAGAAGACGGAGTGGCACAGCTTCTTGTGCAAGCCTCGCAGACCCTCTCTTACAAGACACAGGCTGCTAACCCCTGAGAGTCTTGCTTTTGCCTGATGAGACCTGCTTATGACATTTCCAGCTTAACATCTTCAACGCTCGTACCCCACAGGGTACATTCACAGCCCCATGATCGGTGCTTCAGTGCTTGTACTTATTGGCTCTGCTGGAGTTTCCTCCTTCAAGCCGCCATGTTGGACAGCCTGTCAATCTGCCACCCTAAGTCACTGCCTGTCCTGTTTCTCACCTTCTAGCTCATACTAAGCAGCCTTTACCCAGATGTCCTCACTGTCGGTTGCAGTCCTAGCCAAGCTCCTGATCTTGCCGAATGAGGCGACCACGACAGAGGCCAGCGGATGAGGTCCGACAGCAGGACGAGCTGGCAGGAGGACCCAAAGCTGTTTATTATGGGTTGCGCAAGCTGGGCAGCCTTCCTCTGCTGGGACAGTCTAGGCTGACTTCAAACCCTGTCCTTTCATCAGGGACACACTGTTGCTAAGGGCTTTTCTCATCCACGCCTGGCATCTGCACGACTGAGCAGGCTGGAGATGTGTCTGGGAGCAGCAAGAGTACAGCTCACTCAGCACTTGAGGAGAAACAAGTCTGTGCCAGTGGGTTTTGTGGGTCAGTGCAGGCAGCTCCCTTGCTCATGGTCTTTTGTCCTTGGTTTCCTTCCTGCCAGCCCCTGCACTCTGCTTTTCCCAAGGTGGGCCATGCTCAAAGCCAGGCCGGTGCCTGCTCGGCTAGCAGGTGCTCAGAGAACTAGCCACGAGGCAAGGCTGCAGCGGGGGGCGGCTCTAGTGCCCCATGGGAGCTGAACATCCTAAGGGAAGCTGGGTTCCTCTGGAACAGGAGAAGCAAGGCACCCTGGAGCGAGGCTGAAGAAAAGCTTGTCTGCGTTGGCCAGGCATCGAACGTGGGCCAACTGCTTGGAAGGCAGCTGTGCTCACCACTCTACCACCAATGCTCATGGGGGCACTACTGCCTCCTGCTCCTCCACTTGCCAATCTGCCTGCCTCACTCTGCCAGGTCACAAAGTGACCTGTCTCCTGCTCCTCCACATCAGAGCCTGGCCAGCCTCCTCCTTCCCGTCCCCCACAGGCGCAGGACCTTGAGCTGCTGGGATGTCTGTGTGTGCTTCTCTGGGTGTGACGTCTTGGCTACGGACACTCAGGCTGCTGGGTGCTGGTAACGGTGCCTCTCTCAGACTACATTCATGCGCATACCAGCTCCGCATGTACTATGCACGTGGATGTGCCTTTGTGTCTACGCACCTTTGGTGGTATAATCACAGACAAACCCCCAGCCAGCTGCTCACTCCTTCCCACACTCGGGGCGGGGGGTGAGGGGGGATGCAGAGCGCTGAAAACAGGATGGGTCAAGATAAACATGACTTAGAAAAACAGAGCTTAGCAAAAACTCTTGTGGGCAAACCAGGCTTGCCATGGCGGGTGGGTGGGGGTGTGGAGGTGGCGGAAATTGTTGTCAATTAAAAGAGATTCATGTAGCGAGAAACAGAAACACCATCATAAAATGCCATCTTTCCTCACCCCTGTCCACAGGTCTGGTTTACTCCTTCATACCACACTCCTTTTCCTGACTTGTCCTCCCTCCTGGTGCAGCCCTAGCCTTGATGCTACCTGACAGCCCAGGGCTGCCCCTGATGCCATGCAGCTTGTCACCATCAGCCAGCTACCTGCTCTGTAAGGAAGAGCATTGGCTTCTGTCCTCAACTTTCCACTAGGTTCAGATAGAGCTCCCTGGCCTTTTACTGGAGTACCCAAAAGCATCAATCATTGAGTATGTTTCTGTAACGTCTTGATCATCTCACTCTTACGCCAGTTGCCGAATGATTCTTTGTTAAATTATCTTTTTTTAAATATCTTCTCAGTCCTCTCAATTGTTCTTTATAAATTTCATATGAAATATGAATAATCATAGCTCTTCTCTCTTTTTACTCTTGTGGAAATAAATGCCAGGGAAAGAGTACAGAGTGGAAAGGAGGAAAGTGCTGGTTTTCAGCTCTAGATGTAGGTAGTGCCACTGTAAGATGGGGTTAGTGTGGGCATTTTTTGTACGAAACTGAGCATGCACAATCACGATCCCCCTATTTGTAACTCTACCTACTTACAGCATTGCTTCTGACAGACTGGGTGTCTGTAAAAGTTATGCCAACACAAGCCCTCCATAAAACCCCAATTCGTAGAATGGTTTTTGACTCTCAGCACATGGAAGAATGTTGCTTGTTTTCCTTTAGGTAACCCTGGGATCAGATATTTCAGAAGCTTTGTCCAGTTACAGTAGAGAATCCTGTTGAGAGAGGCTCCTTGTGTTTCCCTTGGCCCACAGGCCAAGCTGTAAGAGAAATGAGGATATCTCTCTTCCTAGTTGCAAGGAACACTGTTACATGCAGTTCCAGTAAACTGCAGCTTGTTTCTGCAATGCTGAAGCCTGGACAGGGTAGATCAGCATGTCCAGGGTGACTTAGATTGGACCAACAGGCATCTGAGCCACTACGTAAAGAACAAGCCCCCTCCCACCACACACCAAAATGCATAGTTGGCCTCATGAAGCTGGCGTCAGTCTGTACCCTGACCACCACCTAGCCACTATAGATCTTCATCTGTACCCTGTCACAGCAGCATGCTTTTCATGTCAGATGCAATCAGTCCCAGCAGAAGCAGGTACTGTTCTGTGCCACGTCAAAACAGCCTCTCTCTGGGTTCCTGTAGTAGTTTTGCAGTGGAGACACATGCATGAAGCCCTTCCAGGAGGCAGAAAGCATTGTTTTC
Source organism: Strigops habroptila (assembly GCF_004027225.2). Taxonomy (NCBI): domain Eukaryota; kingdom Metazoa; phylum Chordata; class Aves; order Psittaciformes; family Psittacidae; genus Strigops; species Strigops habroptila. The sequence goes on from NC_044285.2 coordinate 22,247,369, forward strand.
AGATGGTCTCAAGGCTGCACAGAGATGAGGTGAGTGGCTCGAAACCCCAGGAGAAAGCTGGGTGCTATTTGATAAGAGAGGCTACCAGCAGAAGATGCAAGAAACCTTGGAGCCAGGCCGAAGAGATGTCTGTCAGCATTGGTCATGAATTGAAGCTGGGTCAACTTCCTAGGAAGGCAACCATTCACACCACTACTGCATCAACGCACCTGTGTGCAGTGCCTTCTCCTGTTCCTCAGGATAAGAGGAGCCTGCCTCCAACTCCTCACCTCACAAACTGGCCAGCCTCCTCTCCGCCCTTCCACCCCCCAGCATACACACTTCCTCAAGCTGCTCCTCATGCTCACTCTCTCAACTGACCATGTCCCACCCTTGCTGTTCATGCAGGCACTGAGATGCTGCCAGATATACCACCTCCACACCAACTCCTTAACGCCATTTTCCTGCTCCAGAGCTAAAATGGAATCAAAGCCACTTTCAACTAGTGATGTACATTAGCGCTTTTGGGGATCCTTTAATATTTTGGTCTATGCTCAGGAATTTGACAATGCTTGCAGTGCTAGAAAAAACTCAAAACATATATATATATTCCACCAAAACAAGCTCTCTCTTCTGTGTGCAAAAAACCACATAATAGAAAGAATACCAACAATAACAATAACAATAGGAAACAACAATGACCAAAAAAAAAAAAGGAAGCTCAGAGAACACAAGTGATGCCCAATACAATTGCTCAGCACCCAGCCTGACCCAAGCAGCAATCAGCCCCTTCCAGGTAACTCCCCCCACCAGTTTCTACCCCGAGCATGACATGCTGTGGGATGAAACACCCCTTTATACCCCTTTGGCTAGTTCAGGTCAGGTGTTCTGTCTCTGCTCCCTCCTGGCTTCTTGTGTCCCTCCCTCCTCACTGACAGAGCGTGAGAGACTGAAAAGTCCGTGATCAGGGTAAGCACTACTGAGCAACAACTAAACCATCAGAGTGTTATCAGCATTATCCTCAGACTAAATCCAGACCACAGCACTGCAGCAGCTGCTAAGAAGAAAAATAACTGTTACAGCTGAAACCAGGGCAACCTGCTTTCTTATATATCCTTGTCATCCATGCATGAGGCTGAGGCACTGCTATGTGCACACCTAAATAAGACAAGTAATTAATTTTCTTGGACATTCCATGCTAAGGGTCCTTGTCTCCCTCTGTGGCCAGCAAGAACCAAATTTTACACTGGGCAAAGTCTCACAGCCCCCTGGGAGCTGGATTTCACGGCAAGGTTGCAGCCCTCATGAGCTCACTGGAGAGCAGCTCCCCTCCACCTTGCAAAGAAACAACACTGCCCCCTCACTCCAGGGTTCCCTTCAGCACCTGCAGAGCCAGCTTGGGTATCCTAAAAGAAAGTCTATAGTCTACAAGGTTTTGATCCACAATTTCATATACTCCAGTCGTCACTGTCAAATGTATATGAATTTTACCTTTTTACCAAAAATCCCCCCTTAGTGCTTGCACAACCTTATACTGAGCAGTATCTCTTAAGCTTTGCACTGTTGTGTCACTTAAGTGCTCTGGCTGAGAAGAGCACTCCTGGAGTCCCCGATCCAAAGGTCAGTGAGCACTGGAGTCCAGAGAGCAATGTCTCCCCCACAAGGAGCCAGCAAGTTGATCCAGGCAAGATGTTACAGCTGTCCCACCGGGGGCACCAAAAACTCTTGTCTGAAAAGCGGATTCATGCCCAGCATGCCGCAAAACCAATTCCACATACTCAGGAGAAATACTGTGTTTATTCAAGCCTGGGTGCTTAGTGGACTTCTCCACAAATCAAGAACACCAATGCTAGCTTTTTCCTTATGTTTATACACAAAAGCGACAAGGTAGTACACTCCCAGTTGCAATGATTGGTTGTAATCTACATATAATTAAAATATCTGCTGAGTCATTCCTCCTAATCACATGCTCAGAGGAGAGGTCTTTTTGAACTGTGAGTTTTAGTATTATAGGCAGTTCACTTCAGGGCATATTCAAAGTTAGTTTCACTGCCAAGTTAAGTAATCAAATGGTCACTTTGCCAAGTTGTCAAATAACTCATCCTTTAGTACCACCAATCCCAGATGTTCTCCTTTGATAGAACCATAGAATCATAGAATAGTTAGGGTTGGAAAGGACCTTAAGATCATCTAGCTTCAACCCCCCTGCCATGGTGAGGGACACCTCGCACTAAACCATGTGGCCCAAGGCTCTCTCCAACCTGGCTTTGAACACCGCCAGGGGTGGACCACTCACAACTTCCTTGGGCAACCCATTCCAGTGCCTCACCACCCTCACTGTAAAGAACTTCTTCCTTATATCTAATCTAAACTTCCCCTGTTTAAGTTTGAAGCCATTGCCCCCTGTCCTACCACTACAGTCGCTAAGAAAGAGTCCCTCCCCAGCATCCTTATAGGCCCCCTTCAGACACTGGAAGGCTCCTATGAAGTCTCCACGCAGCCTTCTCTTCTCCAGGCTGAACGGCCCCAACTTTCTCAGCCTGTCTCCATACGGGAGGTGCTCCAGCCCCCTTATCATCCTCGTGGCCCTCCTCTAGACTTGCTCCAACAGCTCCATGTCCTTTTTATGTTGAGGACTCCAGAACTGTACACAATACTCCAAGTGAGGTCTCACAAGAGCAGAGTAGAGGGGCAGGATCACCTCCTTTGACCTTCTGGTCATGCTTCTTTTGATGCAGCCCAGGATACAGTTGGCTGTGTGGGCTGCCCAGCACTGCACACAATTGGTTCCAGCTGCCTGCACAACACTGGCCCATCTGCGAAGACTGTGACATCCAGAGCTCCCATGCTAGAGCAGGTGGATATTCTTCAAGGGATTTTTCCCTGTGAGAGGTACCCCTGATAGTCCTGAAGCTGGAAGAGCCCATTGCTGAAACCCTGTTTTCCTGCTTAGAACTGCATCATGTGGAGCACCTATGCTGGACTAGCCTGCAGCGAAGGACAGCAGTTAAGCCTGGAAGGACTGGGAGGGATGGTGGTGTGCTCTTTGTCTTTTATTCCTCAGTAGTAGAAAACACGCATGTAACCTGATACTTTTCTTCTATTCTGGCTGCTCAGGGCTGGAATTCAGTGCTGGACACACGCCCCCCATGCACATCACATCACATTCCACATGCACATCACACACACCTATGATTGTCTCATAGGTCTGTGCCGAATCCATGCCTGGATCCCCGTTTTGATTTGTCCAGTATCCTTCTCCAACCCTTGGCAGTCCCTGATGTGGATCTTCTCTACTCACTAGCTAGTGTCTGGAAAGAGTTTCCAGGATGAGTTGCTCCTTCCCCTTTCCAGAGATCGAGGTGAAGCAGACCAGCCTGCTGTAGCCCACATCCTCCTTTATGCCTTTCTGGAAGATAGGAGTGACACTAATTTTCTTCCAGGCCTCAGGAACCTCTTCCAGTTGCTGTGACATTTCAAAGACAATCAAGAGTGGCCTCTTCCAAAAGTCCTCCTTGGCTGAGTGCTTCATGAGCTAGAGGCAGGAAGACAGTATAGATATCTGCAGGTGATCTCCCTGCTACTTTACTACCTGATGATCCTGAAGCCAGAACGTCGCTTGCATGTTGACTGTAAGGTTGCCTCTATTCTGCAGGCAATGAGGCACCAACAGCAATATTGCTTGTGCTAGGTGCCTGTGTTCATTCCAAAGTGGGTACCACTGCATGGTATATCTTCTTTATATCTGGACACTTCTTGGTGCAAAGGAAGTGGACAGCAGATTCAGAGGGAGATCTGAGAACATGTGGGCATGACATTGTAAAAAATGGCCATCATGAAGTAATGTGAGAACCCATAGGGAAAAGTTGCCTCTTCCCCACATTTAGTGAGTGGTGGTTTCCTTGCCTGACATGCTTCTGGGTACAAAGATAGGGCTGGCTGGTCCTGACAGATAGTCATAGGTCTGCCTGAGAGCAGGTGAGTGTGATGGGGTCAAGAAACAGCTGTCAGACAATCACAGAGCAGTATGAAAACACCTTGGCTCTTGTGTTTAGTAAAGAAATTGCAGCTGCAAGAACATGAAGGGGACATGCTTCCATGTTGCCTCTGCCAGACGAGGTAAGGGGCTGCCCTGTGTGGGACACAGCCAGTTCCAGCTACACAGTGGACCCACCATGCCACGTTGATGAGTCATCAGCAAAGTCTGTTGTATCTCTGGGAAAACGTATTCCAGAAAGGACAGAAAACGCCAGGCAAAGAGAGCTGGATGGAGCAAAAAGAGTGGGAAAGAGCAGAGGTGTCCTGGGTTCAGCTGTAACAGTTGTTTTTCTCCTTCCTAGTATCTGGTGCAGTGCTGTGTTTTTGACTTTAGTCTGAGAACAGCGCTGGTTACAGACCGATGCTTTTTGTTGTAGCTAAGTAATGTTTACCCTGATCAAGGATTTTTCAGTCTCATGCTCTGCCAGTGAGGAGGGGCACGGGAAGCTGGGAGGAAGCAGAAACAGGACACCTGACCCAAACTAGCCAAAGGGGTATTTCATTCCACAACACGTCATGCCCAGTATATAAACTGGGGGGAGTTACCCAGAAGGCCCAGATGGCTGCTTGGGTCAGGCTGAGTATCAGTCGGCAGGTGGTGAGCAATTGTATTGTGCATCACTTGTGCTTATTGTTTTCTTTTCCTTTTACCCTTTTATTTTTATATTCTCTCCCCTTGCTATTTCCCTTATCATGATTATTACTGGTGGTAGCAGTAGTGGTTTTGTATTATACCTTAGTTACTGGACTGTTCCTATCTCAACCCGTGAGGTTTACATTCTTTCCATTCTCCTCCCCATCCCTTCGGGAGGTTGGAGGAAAGAAGAGGGAGGAGTGGGTTCTGCATGGTTCTGAGTTACAGCCTGGGCTTCAACTATGGCAAGAGAGAAGATGAAATGCAATTTGGTAGCTGAAGAAATCTGGTGTGAAGAAGTAAAGCTGATCCTGGGACACAGGGGAGGAAGGGCTCTGTTTTATGTTTGTCTTTTTGTTTTTCACTATGTGAATCTGTTTTAATTAGCAAAAACTTTTTTTTTCTCCACGCCCAAGTCAAGCCAGATTTGCCCACAATGGCTTTTGCTAAGCCATGCCCTTTGAAGGGAAAGGAGTGAATGGACGCAAATCTGCACTCGGGGTGGCAGTTGAAAGCCCCCCTTGCCCACCTTGCCCTCCCACATGCCTCTGTACAACATGTATGAGGCTCTGGATGTGGAAGGCTAGTCAATGGATGAGGAAGATGAAGGTCCATCTACACCTGAGATAGTGACAGGGTCAGAAAAGCATACCCCCCATTTTATAACCACCTCCACAAGGAAAAAACTTTGGGTTGTAGATGTAGGTGACTCCCTTCTGAGAGGAGCAGAGGGTCCAATATACCAGTTAGACCCTCCTTATAGGGAAGCCTGCTGCCTCCCCGGGGACCAGGTTGAGGACATTGCTAGGAAACTTCCTAGCCTGGTACAGCTCTGGGACTACTACTCATTACTGGTCTTCCACGTGGCTGATGAAGCTGCAACCCATAGACCAAGGGCAATCAAAAGAGACTTCAGGGCCTTGGGATGGCTAGTAAGGGGATACGGGGTACAGGTTATTTTCTCCTTTCTCCTTCCAGTTGTGGGCAGCAACATTAGAAGAAATAGATGGACCCAGTCCATTAATACATGGCTCTGTGGCTGGTGTCGCTGCCACAGTTTTGGTTTTTTTGATAATGGGATGACCTACAGGGCACCAGGTTTTCTGGCTTTGGATGGGATTCACCTTTCTCAAAAGGGTTAAGAGGGTCTTTACTCATGAGCTTGCAGGGCTCATTGACAGAGCTTTAAACTAGATATGATGGGGGAGGGGGACAATATCAAGCTCACCTCTGACAAGCTGTGGGACAAGACACCAAAGTTGGAGGGGTGGAGTGCTAGTGAAGACTCTCAGTCAGTAGCTCTGAGACATGTTGGTCACACTGGAGCACACTTGAAGTCTTACGGAGATGAGGAAGGGGCATCTGAGGTAATAGGACCCAACAGAGAAATACCAGTGAAACACTTAAAAGGAATTCAGAGGTGTTCTTCTAAGAAGGTGATGAGGCCAACAGCCCAGCTGAAGTGCCTTTACACCAGTGCACGCAGCATGGGCAATAAACAGAAGGAGTTGGAAGCCATCGTGAAGCTAGAAAGCTACGACCTGATGGCCATTATTGAAACTTGGTGGGATGGATTTCATGACTGCAGTGCAGCTATCGATGGCTCCAGGCCATTCAGAAGGGATAGGCAAGGAAGGAAGGGTGGAGGGGTTGCCCTCTACTTTAAGAGATGGTCAGAGTTTGAAGAGTTGTCTCTGACAATAGCTACAAGCAGCTTGAAAGTTTATGGGTAAGAATCAGAGACTGAAGCAAAAGGAAACCTGATTGGCGTCTACTACAGGCCACCAAATCAGGGGGGAGACTATTGATGAAGCCTTCTTACTCCAGCTAATGGCAGCGGCATGAACATGGTGCCCCTTGTGTATGCTGGGGAAAGTATGTCCTGGTTAGATGTACTTCATCATTCATCAGTCCTGGCATGGGGATTCGCAAAAACAGTCACCCACAGCAAAAACCAGAAGCAGCACAAGGCTGATTTTAGCCCAGGAATAGGTAATGAGTAGAGTCCTGCAAAACAAATTGCTTACAGGCATGCAGCATGGAATGTGGCAGATGCTCATATTCGATCAAGTTACATAGACCAAGAAACCTGCGCCAGAAATGATCCACCTCTCCTAATTGCACAGTATACATCAAGATAGATAATGTTACCCTAGCATTGTGGGCTTTTTACTCTGTGATTGCTGAACTAATACTAGACAAGTGTACAAGACATGGACATATCCGGTGCCTGAGAAGAAACCCAGGCTGGTTTCTATGTCTTTTTAATGCAACCAAAGGGCACACCATGCAACCGCATGTTGATCCTGGACAGCGTGAATGTGACTCTGACTGGGGCAGACTTTGACCGTGTTACCTCAGTGCTATGCCCTATGGCATTCCCAATGTCTACGTATGGCAAGCTTTTGGTGCTGCAGTGGGGCCTCTGTCAGATGAGGTAAGGAGCTGCCCCATGTGGGGGACAGCCAGTTCCAGCTACACAGTTGTCACAGAACTAGTGTTTCCCTTAGGACAAGATGTATTAGTGAGACCCTCCTGTTGAGTCATGAGGTTCAGAAGGGACTTGGTTTCCAGCTGATCCTCAGATATTAGAGGGGCTGGGTGTGGCTGGATCCAATCCTAGTCTCAGACTTGGTCAACAGTCTATGTCTAAAGTATTGTGTAGTGCTTGCGCCTTCTGGTCCAAATTTGTCCCTCATGCCAACACTGTCACATTACAAGGGGGGTTTGCTTGAACCCTTTATATTTGATGAGCCTGCCAGTGCCCCAGGAAGGACAAGACCCTTGTGCCTGACTAGCCCATCTGCATGCTGTTATGGGGACCCTACTGGACAGCCCACCAAATTGGAGGGTGATTTGTATAACCTATTTAGGGACCTGCACCGAAAGCATCACTGAGTCAAATCCCTTATTTCAAATATTAAGGTCTCCAGAGACTTACACCAAACAGACTTCAGCTGAAGTCTTTAATTATACAAAATAAAAGTTTGTGACAGGATAAGGTTCAGACATTGCCAGTGATAAGATACTGTCTGCAAACACAAGCTTGAAGCAATACGCAACCAGACTATAATCACTAATAGCAGCTGGTGTGAGCTAGTCATTTAGTGTGCATAAGATAAGGTTCTTACCCAATGGGCATCTGTATGGGTGAGAAGACAGGTTCAGCCTGTTGGCTGATCCTAGAAGTTACGGTGGAGTCTTCCCTCCTTTTCCTTTCCTAATTTCACATATTTATACAATTTGACTCACGTTAGTAACTCACTGTTACCCTCCCACCATATACAGAGTGGTTAGTTAATTTACATGAGGTTACATCATTTTCATTGAAAGAACACCCTAGTCATGTTTTGCTGACATGTGAAGCCATATGTTGACAATGTCCATGTGGTGTACGAGGCTTCAAGGATCGTCTTTCCTGATTAGAGATTCATTAGCCCTGTTTCTTAATCCACCTACACAAGGGCAAAGCCTCCTCTCCCGCTATCAGTACTTTGTTCATAGCATTGTTCATCCTGACCTTGCAGGAGGCCCTTGGATTTGTCCAGGCTTCTCCATAGTAACACGAGTTTCAATTTTTTAACTCTATGCCTATGGAGCTTGAGTGACTGTAGTCATACACACTTTGTTACTGATGGGTGTAAAATCCTCTCGCTTTGCTTTTGAAATATAAATCTAGTTTCCTTGTTTGGCAGTTGCTGTGCAGCTTATCAGTACATGGTGCCTTCATGTTCCCACTCCTGTAGGGAGTATAAGAGAGCCTGGATGCAGGGCCTTCACTCTGCTCCACCCTCTCGTCAGTTTCTCTCAGCATATGCCAAGGTTACAGGCTTGCCCCGGGAGCTATTCCCAGCCCTAAGCAAGGAAGAAGGAAGCACCCTTGATGACCCAGGAACCAATGATGAGGCAGCACTGCAGTTCAAGCATTCCACTTGCCATATTCTGAGGCTCTGGAGGGAATGGAGGAAGCCATGGGAAAGGCAGGCTTGTGCCCGAAGCCCCTTAAAAGGATGTTGGCATGTGCAGAACCGTAATTTGCTTGACAGTGTTCCTTTGTTTGTTCCCATGCCTTGGCCTTGAGGGATGCTGCCCGTGTGCTGCATATTGTGCGGTCTTGAAGCACCTGTAGAAGGTGTGGTCTCCTGTCTTCAGCCCTTGGTTGAGCTGGACAAGATGCTGGGCAAGGGAGCAGGACAAGGATGCTCCAGGAGCCAGCATTCCCCTGCAGCACTGCCAGGAAGAGGCTGGCTGAGGTGGGCTGGCTCTAGCAGCTGCGGGCAGAGGAATGGCAGCAGCTGCAACAGCAGCAGTGGGTCAGGATGGCTGAACAGTCTAAGGCACTGCATTCAGGTTGCAGTCTCCCTGAGAGGCATGGGTTTGAGTCCCATGCCTGACAGGCTCCTTCTCTCTCTTGGTGGCCTCCATGGCTTCTCTCTCTTGGCCTCCTTCTGTCTCCTAAGTAGAGGCTCCTTGCCCTCTGAGGGCTCTGCTTACCAGGCCTTGCTTGCAGTCCCAGTTCTGCTAGACGGAGAAATGGGCAGACCCATGGTGGCAGCAGGTGGATAGGCCTGGAATAGAAAGGGAGAGCCCCTAGAGACTTCTTCCACTTTTCCACTCTCCTCTGTAAAACTCACAAAACTCACATTCCGAATGTCTCTCTCCAAAAATGAGGATCTTTGGATATTCTTTAAACATTCACCGCCAAAATCCTCTCTCCTTGCTTCCACTTTACCCTCCAACAAGCCTACTGGTAGGAATACATTTCAGGGAGTGCATGCTGCTGGTTCAAGTAGGCTCACACGGGCTGATCAGTGTTTTTTCATTTAGGGTCATAAAATACCTTGAGGACAGACATTTCACAGCTTCTCCGGACCCATGTTCCCATGCTTAGGCACCCTCAGGCTCATCATTTCTGTTTCTGTAGCCAGTCACAAACTGCCTTTTCTATTTCTGACCATGGGCCATCTCACTAGCCTCAAAGTCTAGCTTGTGCAACCCATAACAAGCTGCTTTGGGTCCTCCCGAGAGCTTCTTCCTCTACTGAACCTCATCTGATGACCTCTCTGTCACTTTGTTTGGCAATGCCAGGAGCTTGGCTAGAACTACAACCGAGAGTAAGAACATCTGGTCCTTACTGCTTAGTATGAGCTACAAGGTGAGAAACAGGACAGGCAATAACTTACATTGGCAGATTGACAAGCTGTTCAGCATGCAGGGTTGAAGGGAAGCAGCAGCACAGACCACAAGTGGGGGCATTGAACCACTGATTGCTGGGCCACGAACATACTGTGCAGCGTTGAAGATGTTAAGCTGGAAACATCATAAGCAGACTCATTAAGCAAAAGCAAGATTCTCAGAGTTTACCAGCCCTGGATCTGGAACTGTGCCATGCCCTTGAAAGGCCCTATGAGTGGAGAGTACCCAGTGTTCCTGAAGGAAAGCTGCCCTTGGTGACTGATGGCCAGGGAGATGGAGAGACTGGCAGGCTGAGGCAGGAGCATATGGCTCAGTGTGGGTGGCTGCAGGAGGAAGAGCTATCATACCTGTGCCCAAGGTTCCCATGGTGTGATGGTGAGCACTCTGGACTCTGAATCCAGCAATCTGAGTTCAAATCTCAGTGGGACCTTAAGGTTTTGGCTCCTTCGGGGCTTTCTTCAGCATGCTTGCACCTTGACAGCCTTGGTTTTGCTATTGGGTCAATTGTGTCATGCACTCCGATCTTCCTTCATTTCCTCTGCTCTCAGCCCTCAGACTACATCAGCACCCCTTTCTTCCTGCCCTGTGACTACCACAGCTCTGCACCTTTCTTGAGCTCTGGCCCTGCCCCATCTCTGCTCTATTGTCCTTGATAACTGCTCCAACTCTGTCCTTGAGAGCAAAAGCACAAATCATTCCCCCTACACACTGAGAACCTGCATGGCAGTTGTGATCTGTGTGCTGCTGGGAGGTCACCATCTTACCCGCAGGAGCGTCTGCACCATAGCGCTGAGAACAGGCTCAGAGTACCCCTCAGATAAATTTGAGAAGCAAAGTGGGATAATATACAACCACACAACTACCACCAGCCCTGGTCTTCTCCACAAGGTTGTTTTGTCTTCTTTCCTGGAAGCAGCAGAGATGCCAGTTGGGGAGTGATACCATCCCCGCATGACAAGGTATCCTGAGTGCCCAGCTGAGGACAAAGTGCTGGAGCTGCAGCTGTAGCCTCTGGGGTTGCGTATATCAAGGCCTCTGGAAGCCTGGCACCAGGTGCCCGTCATGCTCAGTGAAGCTCCTGGCTACAAATCTTGAAGTGGAGTATTGCCCTGAAACTGTCTCAGAGCCAGGTGTCATTGGACAAGGCCTGTGATCAGCAGGGCAGACAGGGTTGCAGCAGGTAGCTGTGGCTAAGCGGTGAAGGTGGTAGCCTAGAAATTCATTGGGATTTCCTTGTCCAGGTTCAAATCCTGCAAGGTACAGTTCCATTTTTGTCTCCCCTGAAAATGACCACACTGAAGCCATGGGAGGTCCAAAGGTTCTTGGTTGCCAGGAGCTAGTAAAACCCCCTTGCTCACACCACTTGGACTTGCTCCTTCCCACCTCCTAGATTTACGGGAGGAATGGCAAATCCTGCTGCCAGGATTGACAAGGTAGTCAAGTGAGGGGAAAACCCTCAACAAGTCGCTCTACCAGCTCAGGCTTCCCAGAGCATTCATGGGATGACTTGCAGCATTTAAAACAGGGCACTGCCCTGGGATAACTGGGAAACACTTCCACCCGCAGCAGTGTTGCCAGGACAGGTGCCACTCAAACATGTAGAGCAGGGATTAGGGGTTCTCTGGCTCCTTGGCACGCTGCATGGTGGGAAGGGCAGCCCTCAGCTGTCAGCAAGGCCCTCCCATCCTTGAAAGGCAAGGTGCTAACTGCTATTCAACTTGCTTAGAGGAACAAACAGTGACTGGACTAACAGATTGTACCCCGGGGTCTGTCCTGGGTTCAGCTTAAACCGTGACAGGATCATATGTCCAAACTACCTGCATGGGACAAGCACATAGTGATTTTGGGAGCAATAGTAACTGACTAGCCCATCCCTTAACATGAGTCATTTTACTGGTCAACACAACTGTATTGTAAACATATAAACTCTGCTTTCGTCTATTTTGGAGTTCTCCATGCATTAGGCTGGGGTACTGCTATATGCACAGCTAAACCAGGAGAATTATTTCCCTTGCTAAGCATCCTTGTCTCCTTCCACAGCCAGGAGGGAAAGTCTTTCTCCATCTGTGGTGGTTTAAACCCAGATGGTAAGTAACTACCATGCAGCTGCTTGCTTAACCCTGCTCCTTTCCCCTGTCCCCGGGCAGATGGGGAGGAGAATCAGAAGAATGTAAAATCCACAGATTGACATAAGAACAGTTACTAACTAAAATAAACTACAATATAATAATAATGTTTCTAATATTGATAATGGAAATTACAAGGGGAGAGAATATAAAACTAAAGGAGGAAAGGAAAAAAACAATAAACACAAGTGATGCTTAATACGATTTCTCACCACCTACCAGCTGATACCCAGCCTGACCCGAGCAGTGATCGGTCCGTCCACGTGACTCCCTCAGTTTCTGTCCTGAGCATGACATGCTGTGGTATGGAATACACCTTTGGCTAGTTCGGGTCAGGTGTCCTGTCTCTGCTCCTTTCTGGTTTCTTGTGTCCGTCCTCACTGGCAGAGCATGAGACTGAAAAGTCATTGATCGGGGTAAGTGCTACTGAGCAACAACTAAAACATCAGAGCATTACCAGTGTTATTCTCAGACTAAATCCAAAACCAGGACACCATCTGAACCACCCACACCTGCTGTTTCTTCTCCATTTCTGCCTTTTTTCTGTGCAGACTTAGCAAGCCTCGGAACGTACGTATTAAGGTTCCTCTCTCGTTTGAAAAGAAAGGTTCCATTTGTCAGGGTGAGCAGCTGGTGAAAGAACATCTTGAGTGTGAACATCGGAGCTAGAACAAACTGAAAACTCCATGGATGTTCTCTTGCTGCCATCGCGTGGACATTTTGGGTACTCCCATTTCGGTCTGCAATAACTGAACAAAGCAAGCTCCAAGCCAAAGTAATTCTGTTTGCTCCTTGCTGCACCATATCCTGGAAGGTTTCAGGGAACGCCTCTGTATCTCATAAAGTGCCATTTAACTGTTCAGCAAAGGAAGACATAGCAGTGGATTGCATGGAGGGGAAAAGGAGGGGAACGGAAAGGAAGGGAAGAGGGAAGGAGGGGGAAAATGGATAGCGGAATGAGGATTGGCTTAAGTGCATTTCCAAAGCGTGCCAGATTAATGACATGTTTGTGTATTTGCCCACCGGCGATTCTGAAGCTCCCAGCCTCAGTGCTCTGGGAGCGTGCAGGTCCAGTACTGTCTGTAATACTGCTGGAGTCTGGAGGGCTTTGTGCCATGCCAAGAAACCCTAGTGCAAAGAAACATCCTTGGGGAGTGGGCCTCAGTCTGTTTGCCACCTGTGCCCATAGAAACAGTCTCAGAGTCCTTACAGGCAGCAATAAAGCTGCAAGAACCTGAGCTGCCCAGAGCTCCTACCCTAGCGGGGAATCTCGTATTGCTCCCTGAGCAGGATGATGCCTGGGGCCTGTGCTTATCTCATCTTTTCCTGGGGGTTGCTATCTTCTTGCTTCTGGCAGAGGCTTTCCTTCCACTCTGGCTCTTCTCATTCAAAGTTCCTGCACCTCTGACACTTCCTGTCTGCTTCCTGGTGACTCGTGAAACAGAGTTTTTTAGGGTTGCAAAAAGAATCAACATCAGACATATTAACAAAAGTAATCCTAATAGAAATTTACAAATGTGTGATTCAACAGAATCTGATGGCAGGGTCCACTCTATTACATACAAAAAGAGATTGTGTCAGAATTGGCAATGATTTATACAGGATTAGGTTAAAATGATTTATACAGAATTGAATTGAAATAATGTGGATAGAAATCAAAAATACAAAGGAATAAGGGAGACCCTGCCATTGAGTCACGAGGTTCAGACTAGAATCTGTTGCTTTATGAACTCCTGACAGACCCTAGGTGCAGCTGGATCTAATCCTAGACTCAGACTTGGACAATGGTTTATGTTTAATGGAATTTAAAAGGAAATCTAGGTAGAGGAATTAAAGGTGAAAAGCATAATGGAAACCCTCCCCTTGAATCACAAGATTCAGATTGGACCCTCTTGCTTTTTAAACTTCCTCTCAGAGAGGAGTCTAGGAGCAGTATGTGAAGAGTCTGGTGGACCTGGCATTCATTTCACCACAGGCAGTGAGGCTGGAACACTTAGGACAGATGCAACACATAGTGATCCACTGCCCTGAGTGGCCACAGTGATTCTGTGACAGGCTGAAGCAATCGGGGCAGAAGCAGGAATGCATAGAGTCACTGAGGGCTGATAGATCCAGGGGTCATGAAACCACCAAACTCCCATGATGCTGAAAGACGCGTGAACGAGCTGTTCATGTGGCAATCAGAAACTACCTCATTTCAGTTTGTTCCCCCCAGGGTGCATACTCCTCGTGCGTGTCACCAGTGCCTTTTAACTTCAGGGAGAATTTCTCAACCCGACCTCCCACCTTGAGCTGAATCTGGTGAAGGCCATGAGGGGTAATAAGAAAAGTTTCTACAAGTACATCTGATGCAACAGGAAGACTAAAGAAGGTGTGGGCCCATTGCTGAATGGGAGGTTGGGGCTGGTAACAGACGACATAAGAAAAACAAGGAACTCAATGCCTTCTTCACTTCAGTCTTCACTGGTAAGTTTTGCGTTAGGGAAACAGAGGCTCTTAAGCACAGTGGGGAAGTGTGGAGCACTCTACCCTTGACAGAGGAGGATCAGATTAGGTGACATTTGAAAATACTGGGTATACCCAAGTCTGTTGACCACAGTGGAGCATCCATAAATGCTGAGGGAGCTCATCAATGTCAGTGCCAGGCCACTCTTAATGGTCTTTGAACATGGTAATCAGGAGAGATTCCTGCTCACTGGAGGAAAGCAGGCACTATTCCTGTCTTCAAGAAGGAGGACTGTCCTGGGTTCAGCTATAGCAGTCATTTTTCTCCTTCTTAGTAGCTGGTGCAGTGATGTGTTGTTTAACTTTCAGCCTGGGAACAACGCTGATAACACCGATGTTTTTAGTTGTTGCTAAGTAATGTTTACTCCGACCAAGGACTTTCTCAGTCTCATGCTTTGCCAGGGAGGAGGGGAAGCCGGGAGGAAGCAGAGACAGGACACCTGACCCAAACTAGCCAAAGGGGTATTCCATACCACAGCACATCATGCCCAGTATACAAACCGGGGGAAGTTACCCAGAAGGCCCAGATCGCTGCTTGGGTCGGGCTGGATGTCGGTCAGCGGGTGGTGAGCAATTGTATCCTCTCTCCTTGTTATTTCCCCTATCATTATTATCATTGGTGGTAGCAGTAGTGGTTTTGTATTATACCTTAGTTGCGGGACTGCTCTTATCTCAACCTGTGGGAGTTACATTCTTTTGATTCTCTCCCCATCCCTCCGGGAGCGGGGGAAGGAAGAAGTGGGGGGAGTGAGCGAGCGGCTGTGTGGTTCCGAGTTACCGGCTGGGCTCAAAAAACAACAAGGACTCAGGGAACTTGAGGTAGCCTCACCTCAGTCACTGGAAAAGAAATGGAGCATATAACACTGCAAATCATTTCCAATCATATGAAGTATAGAAAGGTGATTTGGAGTACTCATCATGGATTTATGATGGAGAAATCATCTCTGATGTGTATATCTAAGCCTTCAGTGATGACTACCTTGGAGAAAAAAGGAGAGCATGTGATACGGATTTTCTTGACTTGAACAAGACTTTCACATCTTGCTCCCCCAATGGCCTCACAGAAGAATTAATGAAGTGTGAACCAGATGAGTGGACAGAGAGGCAATTCAACACTGGCTTAAGCACCAGGCTCCAAGAGTTCTGAGCACTGTCACAAACTCCAGTTTATGCCCTTCTTGCCCTTCTTCTTACTGTGCTCTCCTCGCTACAGCCTCGCTACCTCCCTTATTCTCACTCCTGGCCTTCGTAGCTTTTGCCGTTGACCGAGGCAACACACTGCACCCGCCCTTGCTTGTATCTGGGAGAGGCTTCTCACCGGCTGCAGCTGCAATGGGGAAAAAGGAGCGCCTTGCAGGCGCTTTACATCCAACTGCAAAGGCCGATGTCCTCTCGCCCTGAAGAGGCCTTGACCTTACCTTATTCTGCCCCAGCCCCCAGCCCCCAGTCCCCAGCCCTGTCTGCATGCGTGACCTATTGTATGCCCATCAGCAGCCTTGAAGAGTGGTTGGCTGGCGGGGATCGCCCATCAGAAGGTGGAGGCAGGGGACGTGCAGAAGTCTCCCGCGGGTTCTGGCACCGTGAAGTCTCCTCGTGTTTTGTTTTCACTTCAGGGCCTTGGCCTGAACGGCAGAGGTACATACGCTCAGCAGGCTTGTTTAGACGCCTGGGCAATGGCCAACGCACCACACAGTTTTGATTCTATGCAACTGCTCTGCCAGGTAGCGTCTCAGATACCCTGGAGCTCTGCTAATGCGATCAGTCAGGAAGAAGCAGATCTGTGCCCAGACATTCCCAGCAAGGACACTGGGCTTTGTGCGCGTGTGTCCGTGTGTGTGCCATGTGTGCAGTGGTTGTGTACAGTTGTGGAAGTGTTGATACGTATATTCTGTGATGCCTGTGATGACAACACTGTTCAGCAGTCCTTGAGGCTCACCCTCTGCCCAGGGTGTCTGATGCAGACATCAGCACTGCATCAAAGGGGAGGCCAAAGAGCTGAGGTGGTCACGTTCATCAGGAAGGTCCAGCTGTTTCTCTCCTGGATGTGAATGGAGGTGTTCCTAGAGGAAGTCACCTTTGCTTTTCTTCTTCCCACCAGGCATATGAGTTCAGCTGGGAGTATTTATTGTTTACGGAAAAACAAGTCTGTCAAAGGAATGGGCAGATGTTCAAAGAGCCTTGTGATCCCTTGCCTGAGGGTGATCCAAGCCAAAATGGAGTTGGTTTTCTCCTCATGCTCACCCTGGAGGCTAACAGCCTTTGTGGGACGTGGAAAAGGCAGGGAACCGGAGTGCCCAGGTGCTTTTGTTGGGTCACGGTCACACTGAATTAGTTCCCATACTGGGCCCAGAAAAGTGGAAGGCTGCAAGAGCCCGGCAGAGGATGAGCCGAAAAGAGGCTGGCTGGCCGTTGCCCAGGTGTCTAAGCAAGCCTGCAAAGTGTACGAGCCTCTGCAGCTCAGGCCAAGGCTGGAAACAAAACGCGAGGTGACTTCAGGTGCTGAATTCCTCAATGCCTCAAGGGCAGTGTGCGGTGTGGAAGGGCGGTGGTGCCTGCCATGCTCCAGGAATGTGCATGGCCAGCGTGCCACTTAGCGTCTCTGCAAGCAGCTGAGGCGAGATGGACAACAGTATCCTGTGGCCCTAGGGATCCACATGACGCCGGCTGCACCTCAAAGGGCGCATTTCTGTCTTGCCCACGTGATAGGTGGGAGCAAAACCGCTCAGACGAAAGGGGGAAAGCTGTAATCATCCAGCAGAGCTTTGCAAGCAAATACTGCCAGTTAGCAAAATGCTTCATGCATAAGGAACGCTTCAGGTCCCGCAAGGCTTGGAGACAGGGTATAAAAGGCCATGCACATCCACGACGGCCACCCAGTGCCCTTGCTGCCCTCTCCTCAGACACCTAGGTAAGTCTGAACCGCGCCGGGCTCTTCCTGCAGGCACGCTTGTGGCTCTGAACGTCCTCTTCCCCCCGCTTCTGCCTCGTGCTTATGCCCTGCCCTGTGTTTCAGCTCTGCTTCCCTCGTCGAGAGATGTCTTGCTACAGACCCTGCCTCCCTTTAACCTGCGGACCAGCCCCCCTTGCAAACAGCTGCAACGAGCCTTGTGTTCTACGGTGCGCTGACTCCACTGCCGTGATCGAACCCTCCCCGGTGGTGGTGACCCTGCCGGGCCCCATCCTCACCTCTTTCCCGCAGAGCACAGCCGTGGGATCCTCTCTGTCAGCTGCTGTTGGGAGCTCCCTCAGCGCAGGGGGGGTTCCCATCTCCTCCGGGGGCGCCCTTGGATTTGGGAGATTCACAGGCCTTGGCAGCGGTCTGTGTGGGGCCCTGCGTTCGTGCAATCTGTATTGTTAGAGCCAGCGGAGCGCTCATCTTGGAAAGCACCACCAGGAACGGAGAAACGAGATCTGGATCCAGGACCAGGGAGATGCCTGTGGTTCCCAGTGCGTGGGACAACTGCCTCTCCCCCTGAATGGAAGGGAGCCCTGTGTCATCCCTTGACATCGTGCTCTCCTCGCTACAGCCTCGCTACCTCCCTCATTCTCACTCCTGGCCTTCGCAGCTTTTGCCGTTGACCGAGGCAACACACTGCACCCGCCCTTGCTGTATCTGGGAGAGGCTTCTCACTGGCTGCAGCTGCAACGGGGAAAAAGGAGCGCCTTGCAGGCGCTTTACATCCCACTGCAAAGGCCGATGTCCTCTCGCCCTGAAGAGGCCTTGACCTTTCCTGCCTAGCACTCTTCCCCCTCCCCTCAAAACGCACGCTTCCCATTCTCATTAAAGACATGCTGCATCCCAGCCCCAGTCTCCTCGTGTTCCTTTCTCCTGAAATTGCGACTTTCTCCTGGGCAACGCGTCCTGCGGGGCAGGTGATTTTTTGCTACAGGTCGACGCACAGACTCCTCATCAGCCATTACATGCTGCCCGTGCCTCATCCCTGGCCACCTGCAGGCCAGTTGCTTTGTCATGGACTTTTGCGTGGTCTCCCACCATACATCTGTGGCGAGCGGACGAGGATGGAAGTGGCGAGGCCCACTGGGGAATGGTAGAGAGGGTCTTTTGGAAGCATGCTGATGGAGAAGAGGGAGCCTCTTTCTCCCACCACCCACCCTGTGCCCAGCTCTGTGTTCACCGCACGCGGAACCGGTGCAGGCATTGCTGGTCAAGCCAGCAAAGGGACAGCCTGGCCTGGGACGTAGCCGTCTAAGTGCTGCCGCTCTGACCCTCTGAGGAAGGTGATGTGCACTCCCGGGTATCACCGTCAGTGATCTGTCCTAAGAGTTTCGTGCGGGGTACACGCGTGTGTTGAGCTGATAAGCCACTTATGCAATTTTCAGCAAGGTTCTTGGGTTCCTTTTTTCACCTCTTAGCTCTTGAACCTCATTCCTGGTGTACTGTTTGTGGAAGGCCAAGTTCTCAGCATGGACAGCAATGCAGAACAAGTCTGTTTCTCACCAGCTCTAGGCCTTCTGCTGCCAACAGCTCTGTCCAATGAATGAGCACAGGCAGGATGAAGAGAACAAGGACCTCTCCTTCTTAGACTGACTGTACCTCAGCGGGTCTATGCTAGACCCATCCGCCTACCAGGTAGACGGCTAAAACTCTCTGGTGTCCCACACCAACTCTGATCCACTTCCCCGCTTTCACTGCCATGATGAAACTATGCTATTTTCTCTTCCAGATGAATTACAGTTCACACAGGCAGAAGCCCTCATGACAAGTCACCATTCTTCTCTTTTTCTTTATCACTTGTAGCACAGTCAACCACCATCAAAATTCTATCCTAAGAAAACATCTACTGCATGTTACTATGCAGCTTGTCTTGCCATCCCACACTACTCATAATAGAAGTCTTATAGTAATATGTTTTTCCTAGCCACCACTATGTTTACAATCCCACATGGAGCTACTAGAGGTTACATGGTGCAAGTAGTTTGCATTTGCTCTGGTGACCCAGGACATGTGAGTGGAGATGTCCTGAGATAACATTATCTGAGCCATGCCTCAGAAATTGAAGTGTTGCGGGGCATTGGCACATCTCACCTACTCCAGGGAACTGTTGCGGAAAGAATAGCTTCATCTCTCCTCATCTTTCTGTTTTCTCATCCAAGAACAGACAACCTGCTTCCTGCAGCTCTTCTCTGCTTCGTTGACCACATTTTCAACCACACAGAGAGGAAAGCAAGGTTCATACTTGGGAGGCTAAGAAGGGCAAACAACACTGTCACAGCATCACTTACAGGAGTAGAGCCTAGAGGAGTAAGGCTAAGCTTCTGCCACTGGGAAAGCACAGAGCACCTTCCTGGGCAACCATGTCATAACGCTGTAGTCCCTCCTCTGTTCTTGGCAAACCTTCTTCTTGTGGGAGGCAGATTCCTATGCACAAGGACAGGCAGTCTTGGGGAGTTTGCCTGCCCAGAGGCATGAACCTACCAGCACATCTGCCTGCATGATCCAGTTCTCTCCTTCTGTGGGAGTATTGTCACTGCTTTCTGTCATCAGTCTCTAAATTTATGTGGCCAGGAGAACTCTGAACAAGGGAAAGGATGTCCAAGGCTTGTGGCACAGGAAAGTCGTTTGCAATAAAGGTTTGGCAGCTAACTAAACATTTCTGCCCCACCTGACACTTGAAGAGACTCACTACCAGGTGGTCAAATGACTTTTGAGGAAAGTGTTTTCCTCGGATCTGTGGAGAATGCTCTTTTGGTCTCTGACAGAGTCTGATGCTGGCACGAGGTTGCGCCAAGCCCAAAGGCCTCACTATTTGTGTGCTAGAGGAAGGGAGCTCCGGGTGGCTAAAGAGCCTGTGATATTTCCCTGGCCAGGTTGCAGGAGTTGTCAGTAGTGTCCTGTGTTCCATGGGGGATAGTTGAAAAGCAATAGGTACCATTTCTTGACTTTGACACAAACAGGGGTGGGACAATTTTCTTGCCCTGAGTGATTGCACCCAGCTAAGCTCTGCTGTAGACATAGCACTTTTCCCTTATCGCAGCAGCAGAGCAACTGGGGAAGGGAAATTCCCTCTGTTGGGAGCACTTTTGGAACTCCATAATTGAAGGAGAAAACAAGACATGATAAAGTAGAGAAACCCACCTCACCTGATTACACTCCTGTTCCATTCTTGATCCAGAGCAAAAGGCACCAGGGCGCAGAGAAGACTTGGTCTTTCTCTGGAGACTGGGATGTGGGATGGGATCAGGGATGCTTCTATTTCATGTACTTTTGCAACTATCTTGATATGGAAGAGTGCATCCCTGGTAGCCCCTGGTGAGTGTCTCTGCAATGCAGTAGATGAGCATGTTTGGCTGCTATGTGAAAGACTGCTGGATCACATACCTTGGGGATTGTGTCCTCTTGGCAGTGGAGCTGGACGGAGGTGGAGTGCTCTGTATGTATGTCTCATTCTCTCCAATAGACAACTCATTCATGAAAGAGCAGTCCTCATCTCCTTCTTGAGTCTCACAATGGCCCTACTTCTTCCTGCTTTCATTGGCAGAAACACTTTCACTCCATGAGAAAATGGGTTTACATTTCTGTCACTGAAATGGTCTTCATGAATGCTGTCCCACTGCTGAGGCTACACAAGAATGTGAGAAGGTGCTGTGCTATCCCCTTTCTCCTTCTTGTGCTATCCCCAATAAGTGGTTCTTTAACCAAGATCTTGCAGAGCCTGAGAGCCTCTCTTAATGAGATCCATAATGATCCCATGCATTGATTCACTACAAGACTCACCACCCCTACTTTGAGGGACATCCTGCAGTAGCCACACACCCTCACGCACCACAACCCTTTCCTGTGTCCTCCAAGTAAAGTCTCAGTGCCCACGATACCAGAGAATCCAACAGCACTGGCTTTAGAGAGATAGTCCTGTTTTGCAAACAGGCAGGGTATTCAACAAAACAATCACACATTAGTTGTATAACACACAAGCACGTTAAAGTGAACAAGCATGCTAAAGCAAAACAGGTATATACAGATCTATACATAGTAAACAAACACAATAAAGCAAATCAGCTATATATATGTGTGTATATAGCACAGAGGAAAATTAGCAATGCATCAAATCATTACTGCATAGAGATAACTGTGATTGAGAAGAAATACATCACCAATTACCACCTAATTCTCATCATTCAGGCCCACACTTCAGCTGGGAAGCCCCGTTGTAGCAGATGCTGGGAGTCTTAGGTAACTGGAAAAGTTCTTACATGGTGCGTCCACCCATAGGTGAGGCCTCGAATCTGGCTACAAGAGGGTCCTGCTTTTATAGCCTTAGAAACACAACCAGCTTCATGCTAGCTTTGTCACTGTTTACTCATGGGGCTGCGCAGTTTCTCATCATCTCGGTGTTGGCTGCGCTAAGAGCATTGGCCAGGTGCCCCGACGTGCCCAAGCGGGAAGCTCATGGAACAGCTGCACCCTCATGTTTTCCTGCCTCTTTTGGACAAATAACCATAATAAATATAAATATATATACTTTATTGAATATATTTTATCAAAACCATACTCTGTTATGTTTCTCATGGTCACGAGCAGGGATCAAGTTTCAGTTAGGTTTCCACCCATTACAAGTTGGAGCAAGTCCAGAGGAGGGCCACAAGGATGACAAGGGGGCTTGAGCATCTCCTGTATGAGACAGGGTGAAAAACTTGGGGCTGTTCAACCTGGAAAAGAGAAGCTGCATTGAGACCTTAGAGCAGCTTCCAGTATCTGAAGGGGGGCTACAGTTATGCTGGAGAGGAACTCGCCATCAAGGACTGGAGTGATAGGACAAGGGGTGATAGGACAAGGGGTGATGGGTTCAAACTGAAACAGAGGAAGTTCAGGTAGATATAAGGAAGAAATTATTTACTGTGAGGGTGGTGAGGCACTGGCACAGGTTGCCCAGAGAAGTGGTAAATATTCCATCCCTGGCAGTGTTCAAGGCCAGGTTGGACAGAGTGTTGGGCGACATGGTCTAGGGTGAGGCGTCCATACCCATGGCAGGGGGGCTCGAACTGAATGATCTTAAGTTCCTTTCCAGCACAAACCATTCTATAATTCTATGGTTCTATAAGTCCCCAGCATTTCTTGGTGGGATGGCAAGTTTTGGCTGCTCTCACATCGTTGAGAGGAAAACTGAGTTCCCTTTGGCTATAATTGTGATGCTGCCCTGGGAAGAGGTACTACCCTGCTTAGACCTAGGCATCACAGCCCTGCCCCAGGTATCAGAGCCTTCATTTGGTGGTGTTTCAGACTGTTAGGCTGAAGATCCTGCTTTGAAGGCTCAGCAAAAGCAGCATGTCACACCTATGCCTTCATTGTGGGCCTAGCCAGAGCAAACCTCAGCATGTTCTGTGCAGGGAAAAAGCGCTCAGGATTCAGCCTTCTCAGATCTCAGCTTAAGTTTCTTTTCCATCAAGAGAAAATGCCAGATTCTGAGCAGGCAGGCTGGCTGGCCAGCCCTTTAGAGCCCAAGGCATGTATGACTTGGATCCTCAGCCAACCTCGGTTTTCAAATCACTTATATCAGCATTTAACCCCCGTGCAGTGTTAGCAAGGAAAGCCCTGGGGCTCAAGCATCTGCAGCATCAGCCCAAGTTAGGTCGAGAGCTGATGTTCCCTATTTTTTTGTTAAGGTTCTTATTCACAATAGAGAAGAGAAAAATGCTCTGAAAGCTTTGTACTAGTACATCAATCCCACTTCACTTCTTGTTCTGGAGAAGGAACTGAGTCCAGAAAAAGGCCAGCATACATGCCTTTCCCTCTGGCTTCCTCTTTAAGTTGATGCAGACAGCAAGATGGACTCAATTTTCCAGACTGAGCACTGTGTTTTTTCACAGTTGCTTAGCATTTGTGCTATTATTGACAAACAATGTGCTATATTATTGACAACTATCAATATCTCAGCTGGGTCACTATGGCATAGGGGATGCCTATTTTCTCCTTTACTTCAGCATGTGCACAAAAAGTGTGTGAACATAAATATAAAATATATGAATATAAATATATATAACAAATATAAATATATGAATATAAATATAAAATATGAATATAAAAAGTGTCTATATTCAGGAAATAGTACCTGACTTGTTACCACGTGTGTTTCGCTTCCATCTGAGTTTTGAGAAGTCCATTCTGGGTAAACTGACCTTCTGGGCAATCAGTGGAGTATGTGACTCTCATTGAATTTCCCTTGGGTACTGAAGGCCAAATTCATTCCTTATCATGGTATACAATCTCCAGCTACCTGTCTTCCCCTAAAGGCCTGCAATACTGCAGCATTTACTGCAGGGACACTGCAGGACATTTATTTATGTGCAGAGACACCTGCCACTAGAGCAGATTGCTCCAAGCCCCATCCAACCTGGCCTTGAACACTGCCAGGGATGGAGCAGTCACATCTTCTCTGGGCACCCTGTGCCAGTGCCTCACCACCCTCATAGAGAAAATTTTTTTCCTAATGTCTAATTGAAATCTACCTTCTAAACGTGAAAATCCAGTGTTCAAGTCCTGGTTCAGGAGACAGCTTGGCTATGTGATACATTTGCTTTAGGAAATTGACTTTAGGAAAACATGGCAACACCAAACACCATGCAGTGATGGTAGGATAACTTTGAAAAATGTATCTCCACAGACAGGACTAAGCTCAGAGGAGTAAGGGCTAGCATTCACTGGTTTTGTTGCACTGGGAACCACCTGGAAAAGATAACAGAAGGCAATCCCAGATGATATGCCCTGGAAAGAACTTTGCTTCTGCGTTCCCTGGACTACTTGCAAAGTCTCTGTTCCTGTGATCTTCAGGCACACAACAGTATCATACCCTCAGCTGGAAGGAGCCTTGCTTATGTTCTACCCTCTTGGGAAGGTGTTTGTACGCTTGTTTTTGGTGGCTGCCAGGTACTACCCAGACTCTGAAAGTGAGACGCTACATCTAAAGGTGGACTTAGCAGCTGTGGACAGCACAAAAAAGCTAGCCAGAGCTGTACCTGTGTGAACTTGGCAGATGATGCCTGAAGCAGGAAACATCTTCCTACCACTTCTCCTTCCACCCTACCAAACCTAACCAAATCTAACCTAACCTAACCCAACCCAACTAAAACGACTATGGGAAATTTCTAGAGATTCTCTTTCATTGTGATGTTCTGCTCATTTTCCAAATAAATCTGGCTGAACTCCTTAGCCCTGGGGAGTGTGCAAAGTTGACATTCCTTCCAGAAATGGTACCTGCCTTGCACCTACTTGCATGTTTGATTTTCCAGTTGAATGCTCAAAAACCCTTCCTGTGCTGAAACTGTAAATACACGTGAGAGCACAATGCTTTTGGCCATCCAGGGAGGTCTTTTCTTTCCCTTTGGGAGCATCCTGTGGCTTGACTTTGGGAACTGCTGACCATGGGCTGTGCCAGGGACACCTGCCTGCAGGCAAGAGAGATATAGAGGCATATACATGTTCATATGTACTCAGAAGTGCATTTGCATACATGTATGTCTCTACACAAATCCTCACTGAACAAAACACATGTGAAAAGATTTAGATTCTCTGAAAATAATGTTTTACCTTCAAAAGAGAAAACTGAAATTATTTAATGAAAATTTACAAGTTGACATATTGTTTTTTCATTTTTATACATTATGTATGGCATATATGTAAAGACCAAAATGTAGATTGAAGCAGTATAATGTTTTGAAGAAGTTTTATAATTTTAATAATGATGAAAGATAGTCTGCATAAGTGCCTTTTATCTTAAAAATCTGAAATACTTCTCAAATAGTTACAGTAAAAGCATAGAGAGGAGGAACTATGGAATTATCAGCAAATACAGAAAGTCAGCAAAAAAAGTTTTTCTTTCTCACACTTTTCACTGGGAGTATTTGAGAAAGTTATTTGGAAAAACAGAATTTAGACAATTAAAACTGCTTTAAACAATCAAGATTACTAGTATAAGGCATAAAAGAATACAGAAAATGTAAATAAGACAATTCAGATACATGTCTTTAGAATAGTTTATGACTTCTGAAACAACTGAGGTGACATCTGTAATGAAAATTATTAGCTGTATGAAACAGAAAGAAAATATTTTCTTTCCTCCTTCCATTTCTTTCTCCGTTAAACAGCCCTTAAAATGTTACACAAACATAACGCATGGTAGCTATCTCAGTATAAATTTTTGTGGAGATCAATGACCTCTATGGTTATGTCACACAGCACTCAATGTTTTTTTAAAAAGAACTGTGTTGATAGAGGAACTCTCACCAGAAAGTGAAATCTGTGAGATGGAGTCTGATGGTATGAAATGTTGTCTTGCAACATTAGAGGATGGGCTGAAGGTGGGTTTAGTCTCCCTATCAGATGGGTGGAGTTCATTTCATCTGCATGTAAGTCCCTACAATTCGGGGCAGGATTTGTTACTTTTCCCAAACACATTTATACAGGTGTCTCCAAGTAAGTTAGGTGTCCATGCTCCCATTGGTGCCAAAGGAGATTTAGAGCTTGATCCATTTAATTGAACATACATGCTTAGTGCTATTTGAGATGCCCAGGCACATCCAGGACTTCCTCATGCATCTACCAGAGATGACAGAAATATCTATGTTAGCCCATTGATGATACTATGGCATATCTATGACCTCCTAAATAATAATTGGGAGTTCAGCTCCAAAACCATATGGCATTTCAAATGACACTAGTTGTCTGTAGGAGACTAGACAGACAGTGAGTCACTAGAGTCCAGTGACTGATTCCTTTGCTTATAGATACATGCATTGGGTCACATCTATCACTCAATAGACTCCACTGCCCATGGCGCATGTACCTAGTAACAGGTGTCTATGCAATTGGAGATGTTCCCTGGCATCCTGCCCACTCCTGAGCCACTACTACAGAAAGCAACATCTTCTCTATGTCCTGTGTCATATCCCCAAGACCATGTGGATGGCTGAAATGTTCCAGGGGATTTCAGGTGGCAGTAGGTGCCTCTGAACACACACAACTGAATTGAGCCAGTCAGATTAACTTGTCTCATAGAATCATAGAGTGGTTTGTGTTGGAAGGGACCTTAAATATCATCTAGTTCCAAACCCCTGCTGTGGGCAGGAACATCTTTCGCTAGATCAGTTTGCTTAAAGCCCCATCCAACCTGACTTTGAACACTTTCAAAGATGGGGCATCCACAACTTCTCTGGGCAACTTCTTTCAGTGTCTCACCACTCTCATCATAAAACATTTCTTCCTGTAAGTGCATATCACCTGCTTATACCCAATTTTTCGTGCATCAGTATGCTCAAGTCCTTTTCTGCAGGGCTGCTTTCAATCAATTTGTCCACTAGTCCGTACTAATAGGTGCAGAACCTTGCTGAACTTCATGAGGTTCACATGGGTCTACTTCTCAAGCCTGTCATTGCTCCTCTGCAGAGACATCTGTGGAGTATTTCTTATGCCTAAAGGTATGTGCCTGCCTGGGAGCATATGAGATTTCCTATTGTATCCAAGATCTTCATGCGGTAACTGTAACTTCATGGAGATCCACATGTTCTATAATGGCAGTTGAAGGCTATGGACTTCAAATGCCACCAGATACATTAGACATCTACATTTTTTGAACTCAGGTGAGCTGAATGCCTTTCTATCCTAAAGTCCTGTCACTGATCTTTCCTACATCCCTCTAGCAATGTTCTGGTGCTTTTTCTGAGGTGAGATATTTGTGGATAGTCATTCAGCTGAGGAGAATTGAGCTAGGAGTTGGGGTCAAATAGTTTCATTCTCATTTTAAAGAATGCTCCTTTCACCTCCCTATTCCTAAGGCTCTAGATAACAGGGTTCAATATAGGGGTCACCGCAGAATAGAACAGAGAGAGCACCTTGTCCACGTCCAGGGAATAGCTGGATTTGGGACGTATATAGATGAACACAGCCATCTCATAGAATAATATCACTACAGTGAGATGTGAGAAGCAAGTGGAGAATGCTTTATACCTTTTTTTGGCAGATCCAGTTTTTAGGACAGAGGAAATGATGAGGCCATAGGACACCAAAATGAGCAGAAAAGGCATCAGGATGACAAAGGCAGCAGCCAGAATGATCTGTAGCTCATTCCTGTAAGTGTCCCCACAAAGAAGCATGAGCCCTGGCTGGATCTCACAGAAGAAATGGTTAATCACATCGGACGCACAGAAGGGCAAAGAGAAGATAAATGTAGTGTGTCCAAAGGCCACAAGGTTGCCACATATGCATGAAGAAGCAGCCAGCTGCATGCATACCTTCTTATTCATAATATCCGTGTAATGCAGAGGGTTGCATATGGCTTGGTAGCAGCCATATGCCATAGCAGCTAAGAGGCAGCACTCAGTCGCCCCAAATAACAGAAAGAAATACATCTGTGCAGCACAACCTGCAAAAGTGATGGATGTATCAGTTGAGAGAAGACTGACCAGCACTCTGGGCAGAGTGACAGAAATGCAGATCTCCAGAAATGACAGGTTCCTGAGGAAGAAGTACATAGGGGTGTGGAGGACAGGGTCCATGTTAATTATAACAAGAATCATTAGATTTCCCAGCACTGTAAAGATGTAAATACATAAAAATAGGATGAAGAAGATGACTTTCATTTCTGGATGATGAGAAAACCCCAGGATAACAAACACAATTGAAGAAGTTTTATTTCTGGTGGTCCCTTCTTCAGAGGGTTTCATCTTGGAACAATAAAGAGACAGTGACAACAGTGACGGTGAAAGACTATGGTACATTTCTTAAGTCAAACCAAATAGCAACCTGTTGTTAGCAGTAGGTTACATGAAATTCATAGAGACAATTCCAGTCCTAAAGCAAGACATCTACTGCTCTTTGAGAAGACTGATGGTGTGCACCCTGACAATCCTCTGCCATGCAGGGAAGACAGGGTGCGCTCCTGTGTATCTTGTGTGGATATGCTGGATAGCCCGTGATGTGTAAATCTATAGAGCTGTGCTTAGGCTTCTCAAACACTTATTAGATGTCTGTGTTTCAGATGCCAAAATCTTATATGACTTGATAAACAATGAGGACATATCCCACGAACTTGTCTATCAGCCCAAAAGTCTGGTTTTCCACCTCCCACCTATTTGATAGTAACCTTATATGATGTCTGTGTCAAGTGCACGTTAGGTTAGAACAAAAGTTGACCTCTGAAGGATTTTAGTTTAAATTAATAGATTCATTCTACTCTCAGTCTCCTTGCATTTGATTTTGGACATATACAATAGTTAGAAATCTTAAAATGAAAGAGATTACCTGCCATGGTGCACTCTCTTTTGAAAGCTTAGGAAACATTGGATGACAAGTTCAGATCTCTATGTATGCAACGACATTTGGGCACTCATACATATGTCCTTTGCTGGTTTTGTATACCTCAGTTATCCAAGTCAATCGTACAGGGTTTGCAGATCTTCATTAGGATTGAGAGAAGCCTCACTTTATTCGTCTGGAAGTCTGCCAAGAACCTCATGGATGTGTACAATGAAACTGAGTAACTGTGTTTAGACACCTCCTAACTCCTAGGCACAGAATTCAGGGTAAACCAATACCAGTCATGACCAGATAAAATGTCTCAAGAAAGATGCTGAAACCTCTCATATTACTTCATCATGATCATGTCTACAAGCTTTAGGATAGTCTGTCCTCAGTAGAGGAAAGACAAGCTTCATATCAGATTCCTGAGTTAAAAAACAAAAAAGAAAAGGCCCAAAGGAAGTGTAGTTTGCCTCAACTGATATACACAGAGGCAAATTAAGGAGAAAATCAGTCTCCAGTAGCAGAATTGGGCACTTCCAGAGGGCAAATTTGCCTTGTTCTGAGGTAAAAGCCTAAAACAGACCTGAGAAGTTGCCCATTAGAAGAATGTATTTCTCACAATCAACTGTTACAGAGGTCTCAATAGTCAGTTCAGATTCAGACGTCTATCAGTGACTAAAATTATCCCTTCCTCATTCTCATCACCTCTTTTTGACCCCTCTGCCTTTACTTTACAAACTTTGTTCCAGGCCTTATGTTCTACCCTTTGGCACACCTCTGTCTGCCTCTACTCCCTCTGCTTCTTTTCAAGTGAGCACTCCTTCACTTGTAAGTTATCTTTCTAATTAAAAAATGGGTTGCTGTTAGTATGCATTTTGAAAAGAATCTTTGCATCCTGCATTCATATGTTTCATGTTTTTACAACTGACAAGCATTAGAGGCAGGTAAGCGCTCTCTCTAATTCACGTCAGTTGTAAATTGTATTTATAACTTCTCTCAAAATTCTGCCTTGAGAATGCAGACTGCCAACTCTAAAACATCCTATCAAATTTTAACATGTAGGATGTTTTCTGCTTCCCAAACTGAATACTAAAACATTTTCCATACTTAAAAAAAATCACCACAAATGTCAACTGCCCCCCCCAACCAGAAAAAGCACTTTATACATAGCCTATCACAAGTTATCAGGCATGGCTGCGATTTCTTACAGTGAATTAGATTAAACTGACCATAATATTTTCTGAAGGGAACATGTAACTCCGAGGAAAAAAAACAAACCAACAAACAACTTTGACATTAACTTCAGCTCATAGTCACTGATTCTGAATTGTAAACTAGTGTACTACACCTTTAATAGGAATATGGTGATATTCGAGCTCCGGAAACAACAGAAACTGATAAGACTCAGTTGAACTCAGCTTGTTTGGGATAACTCAATGACTATGGGAGCAATTCCAGTCAATCCAAGATATTTTTTACCTACCTCTACAGTCCTCCTCTTGTTTCTGTCTTTCATCTGCTAAATCAGGATGGAACTGAAGGATTTGGTATATCTTCAGCAGCCCCAGAGACATGGTCCTTGTTGCATTGCAGGTGTTCTCTAAGATGAGCTCATAGAGAAGGCACATAGTCAACACCTGAGCTCTGCAGTGACCTCTCCTGAGACCTGCATGATCAAGCTGAAATAGGAGATAAACTGAGACTCACAATCTCAAAACACAACTTGTCTCTCCCTCCTTTGGCTATTGAAAGCATGGATCTCCAGGTACAACAAACCTCTGAACCCCAGGACACTGGGGCAGTGAAATTTGTTAATTAGAAGAATTTCTCTGTCAAACTGCCAAATCTCATAGCACTTTTAGGTTGGAAGATCCTGCGGGAGATAAGAGCAAAGAAGGACATTTGAGGAGCAAGGCCCCTCATACATAGTTTTGACTTACAGTTTGCCAGGGAAGTGTAAATCTTTCAGTATGACCTGGAACAATCCACAGCTCCATCCTCTGAATGAAGGAAAGAGAGACTTAGAAATCATGTGGTTGATTCCTCTGTGTCCAGAGAAATCATAGTTTGATTTTTTTTTAGTCCAACTGCATAGGCTTAAGGCTCTCTGTTCACTCTGGGCCAACACTTGAATTCTGCTGCCTAATAAAGGGATCCTGGTTCCTAGCTCCTCATTATCACCTTCTGAGGCTGAGAAGATGGCAGGTGTTTTGAGATAAGAGAAGAAGCAAAGACATAATGCCAGTATGTCCTTCTGCATCCTACCCATCTCTGGGCAGAAACCTGTTCATCAGAAGGCCACAGGCGTACAGGAAGACCTCTTTTATAACCCACTTTTATAACTAGGGG
Organism: Strigops habroptila; assembly: GCF_004027225.2. Classification (NCBI taxonomy): domain Eukaryota; kingdom Metazoa; phylum Chordata; class Aves; order Psittaciformes; family Psittacidae; genus Strigops; species Strigops habroptila. Next base: position 22,278,447 of record NC_044285.2, read on the forward strand.
GTGCTAACTGTATGGGATGCTGACCTGAGGGGCTATAAACAGTAGAGGCCAATAAATTTGGTGGCTGTGAACCCTAGAAGCATTACACACAGCTGTCACAAATCCAAGGGACCAACAAACTTAGTGGGAGCTAACCTTTCAGGGATGCTAATTCTGATGGCCAATAACTCCAGGGGTAATCCTAGGGCCTGCTAACCCTACAGCCCATGACCATAGGGACCCATAACATTTTTGAGGTCTATAACCCAGGGGCTGCTAACTAGAGGGAGCCATAAACCTAAGGTCGCATAGCCCTTAGGGGTGCTAACACTAAGGGCACTAAACCTCAGAGTCAAGAACCCTAGGGACACGTAAGCACAGAGGGCCATAACTCTAAGGCTTGCTACCCTGTGGGTCAATAAGTTTATGGGGACCATAAGCCTAGGGGCCCATAACACCAAGGGCATTTACCGAAGGGTGAAGGATAACCTAAGAGGACCATAACCACAGTGGCATCTAACCCTAGGGGGTTAGCATCAATAACCCTAGGGGTCATTAAATGTAGAGGCCCATAAGCCTAGAATGTGTAAATCCTAAGAGGTGCTTGCCATAGGAATCCAAAGATGCTAGTGCCGATAACCCTTGGGGACATTACTTTATGAGCCCATAATGCTAGGGATGCATAACCCAGGGATGTGCTTTCGCTGAGGCACGCAGCCAATACATTTACACTACTACTCTCCCAAGGCAATACCCTGGATCAGTTCTTCTGTGAAATCCCCCCGTCCTCAAGCTCTCTTGCTCAGACTTGTACCTCAGAGAAGATGGGCTCGTAGGGGTTAGTCTTTCTGTAGCTTTAGGGTGTTCTGTTTCATTGTGGGCTCCTATGTGCAGACCTTCAGGGCCATGCTGAAGATCCCTTCTGAGCAATGCTGACAAAGCCTTTTCCACGTGCCTCCCTCACCTGGCTGTCATCTCCCTGTTTGCTGCCACTGCCATGATTGCCCACCTGAAGCCCCCCTCCATCTCCTCCTCATCCCTGGATCTGGTGGTGGCAGTTCTGAGTATAGAACTGAGTATACAGTGGTACCTCCAACAGTGAACTCCCTCATCTACAGCATGAGGAACCAGGAGCTCAAAGACACACTGAAGAAGCTGATTCAATCAGTAGTCTTTCAGCAACAATGTCTCTTCTGAAGTTATTTCCAAGATATCTTGAGAACCTCCTGTGCTTTTTGCATTTTATCTGTAATTATCCTGGCTTTCCAGGACTGTCTGCATCCACTGCGCTTCTTGAGAGGCATGAGCTGAGTTGGCCTGACAGAAGCCCTTGTACACAATGGTACAGCTGGCCTTCCTTCCCCTATTACACAACTCTGTAATAAAAGATTTCCTTAGTGCTGGTGTCTGGAGGTTGGGCTCTTCTTGCAAAGCAGAAGTGAAAAAAGGCTGAAGAAATTGTCCTGCATGAAGTGAAGTGTGCTTGGGTTCTCCATGGGCTTAGGGGTGGAGGACAGGGGGCAATGTGTTGGGGAAGGAGACCTTGACTGGTCCTTCAAACGTGGGTGCTCAGTGCCCTTGGAGACGGTGAATGATCAAAAGGAATCTGCCTAGGACTGTCTCCCTGTGGCTTCCATGCACCACAACCTGTTTGCTCTTGCGAGCAGCACCACCAGCTTCAGGCCCTGCAGTGAGCACAGAGAGAAGGCAAGAGAGTCCAGCCAGGCCAGCATGAACACCCTTCCCTCTGGAAAAGATCTTTGTTGGCAGGGATGTCTTTGGGGAAAAACAAAGGAACAACTCTGTGCTTCTGCAAGTAAATAAAAGAGAAACCTATTTTTGAATGCACTGGTTTGGGGCAGGCTGCTCAGTTGCTGGGGCGTTATGAACAGCCTTAGGAGCCCCAAGGCCAGGAGTCTTGTGCTGGTGAGATGGGCTGGCATAGAGGGACAATCAGCAGTGGGCAATAGAATCATAGAATAGTTTGGATTGGAAAGGACCTTAAGATCATCTAGTTCCAAGCCCTCTGCCATAGGCAGGGACACCTCTCACTAAACCGTGTCACCCAAGACTCCATCCAGCCTGGCCTTGAACACTGCCAGGGATGGAGCATTCACAACTTCCTTGGGCAACCCATTCCAGTGCCTCACCACCCTCACAGAAAAGAACTTCTGCCTAAGGTCCAACCTAAACTTCTGTTGCACCGAAGAGGTGGGGTTGGACCTGATTGAAGCTTGTGGCGCCTCCTGAGGCTGGTGCATGCAGGGAAGGTAGGACCTGATTGAAACCCCTGCGTTGATTTGACCATGGCCGGCCCCGTCCTATAGAAAGTGTCCCAGAAAATCCTGCCCAAATTGCTCCCAAACCCACATGAAATGCCCCAAACATGCCCAAATTACCTACCTCTAGCTCAAATTACCCCAAAGCCTGCCTGAAATGCCCCCAAACCAGCCCGAATTACACAAAACTCAGCCAAAACCAGCTTGAATTGCCCCAAAATATCAAAACCCAGCCCAAACTGCCCCCAAACTGCCCAAAATGGCCTTAAAAGGAGCCAGAAATGTCCCAAGCCCACCCCAAGCACCCCCAAAGGAATGACTTCAATAGACTACAGTAGACTAGATTGGGCTTAAATAAACTGAAATGGATTTCAATAGACCCAAATAAATTTAAGTGGACTCCATTAACTTTAAATAAACTCTAATAAATTAATGAATCCGGATCGATAAACCTAACCCTGAGCTGCTTTTCACTCCGGGGTCCTTTTAACGCCTCATTAATGACTGATAGAGGCAAGTAACAGTGGCTGTTGCCAATGAGCCGCCCTGGGGGATGAGGGAGAAGGGGAGGGGTGGAATGTCACCGGTAATTGGTACTGATGAGCCATGAGCCACCTTGCCACAGTTGCTCCCACCACCACCCCTGCCGCCAACCTTTGCCTGCTCCCACCTCCCAGCCAATCACTGCGCCACTCGCCTCACAGTGAGGGTGTGATATGGAGGTGCAGGAAAGCGTCGTGTAATCCCTGGCCGCCACTGCCTTACCTACAGCGCGCGGCTGAGGGGACGCCTTCACGCCTAGCGACCGGCGGCCTATCAGCGGTGCCCCTTGGTGTGAGGGAGCGATGTCAACGGCCAGGGAGGAAGGAGAAGGTGGTGGCGGTGGCTGAAACTCGGCTTTATCTTCAGTAGATGCATGGCTATGAAGCTTAGCGGGACTCAGCTGGGTCCCAGTGCTCCAGCAGCCCATACTAGTGGGGTGACTGTGTTCCCCGCTTCCTCCGGTATATTCGGCTCAGTGGCTGGTTTCTGTAACATAAAAACTTGAGCCTCCACAGCCTTTTCATCAGGAACATGTATCTGAATTTTCTTTCTTTAAACCTAATTTATGAATGTAATTTGCTCAGTACATCTCTATCCAATAACAGCACAGGGCACTCGGCATGTAAAGAAATTGATCGGTCAACATTTGTTTGCCAATTTTAAAGCTTGAAAGAAAGGCCGAATTCCTGTCCACCCTGTGGCACCAATGACTGAAGCTGTTTCTTTGCTTAATTGCCCTTTACAAGTATTTATAATAGAATAAGTAGCTTCTATTTCTACAAGAAATTTTGTCTTATCATTCCCCAACCTAACTGTAGCCAGGGGCTCTGCTGGGGAGGGCTTCGAACCTTCCCCTGCTCCTCCTCAATCTTCATCTAAAGTCATCAATTTCTCTGCCTTCCCTGACATTCCACTAAATCTCCGGTGTTTATTTTGACTCTGAGGGCATTCTCTCTTCCCATGCTACCTCTGTTTACAAATTGCACACTGATCATTCTCTAAGTGAATCTGTGGAGGCTGTTCACAAACCTTTCCATGTAATCCTTATTTCCAACCCTTTCCTCCCGGGCCATTCCCCTCTTTCCTGCTTTCCCAGGTGAGCACAACAGCCAACAATGTTTCTTTTTTTTTTTTTTTTATTTTCTTAAACATTCCAGTTTTACTCTGGAGCTTATCTTACGCCCCCACATATACAATAACAGATTAACCTACAAGACACTATATTGTATTGTATTAATCAACAATATTAATAATCTGGTACTTGAACCCCCTTCCACCACCATTTGAACCATCTCGGGGAACTTGCACCAGGGCGATGGTGCAAGTCCGATTGCGATGGGTCTCCACATCCATTATTTTTTCCAAATCATATTGGTCCTCTCCCTTAAGCCTTTGTACCTTTTACTCATCACCTCTTTTAATCTTTCCACAAATCCAGAGGGTGATTCATTTATATCTTGCCTTATTTCATATAGCTTAGACCAGTTCACTGCCTTGAGGACAGTATTCCTAATATCGAATAAAATCCACCTCTGATATTGTTTCAAAGCCTGCCTGTCCTGGTCCCGATTAGGGTCCCAGTTAGGGTCAGTGGTAGGTACATCAAGGTTCACTGTACCTGCCAATGTGTCTGCTGTTATTTGTTCCTCTATTGTGGTCCAAGCCGTATGAATAATGATATCCCTGTCAACACTCTCAAAAACATGATGCATAATTACCAGCCATTTGTTTCCAAATATTCAAATCTATAATGGTAAAGGGAATCTTTATCGTGACTGGAGCATCATTGCCCACACCTTGTCTTAAAGACGCAACCACAATTTCCCCTTGTTTTCCCCTAGTTCGCCCTGCTGTAGGGCTAAATTCTTCAGCCCCCTCTAACATCTCCCTTGCTGGTGCCTGTGCCTGTGCTTGTGCTTTGGCAGCACCTTTGGCCCTGTTATTCGCAATACCCCTTCTCTGGGGGGCTATCATCAAATCCAAATCCTCCTCCTCCAGATTGCTCAGATGTTTAGTGCGTAACTGTCCTATGCTGCACAAAGAGCAACAGCATTTAAGCGAACTTCACTACCTTTCTCCAAGGGCAATACTAATGGGTCCTGGGGTGCAAGATTAAAATTGCAATTCTTTTGCCATTCCCGATGATTTCTCAAAGTGAAAAACATTTCTGCATAAGCTACTTCATCCCACTTTCCTTCTCGTCTCAAGAATAACACCAATTGTAACAAAGTATTATAATTAATTGTGCCATTCACAGGCCACTTTTCCCCAAAATCCAGTTTGTACAACAGGCACCTTTGGTTACAGTATTTTACCAGAGTCTCCCTAGTGACAGAGCAACAGTTTACTGTATTTTACTATGTTAAAGTCACACACACTATTGTTAATTTAAACCTATAATTTAAGCCTACATGCCTATGGTGGAATTGCCCATTCTCCTATGCATAAGCGACAGTTCTCATGAGACCGGCAAGTTTCACAAGGTTAAGCAAGTTCTGCAAGGTTTAACAAATTATCACATTATTTACACTGTTTCTTTTTCATAGAACCACAGGGCTTTTAGGAGATTCTGCACTTTTTCACTGTTCTCAGCAGTTTGTGTATTTTTGGTAACGCCACAGCTTTTCTCCACAAGCTTTACGCAGGTTTATTCAGGCTTTTGCTTTTTATTCACCTTTATTCACTTTCAGTCACTTTTGAAATCACATGTACTCACTTTTGATTCACTTTTAATTCACTTTTTATTTGGGTTTTTTCAGAGTTATTTGCTTTTTAGTTACTTTTAGTGATCTTTAATTCACTTTTATTCACTTTTTTGGAGATTTATTCAGGTTTATTCCCTTTTATTCTTTTTCATTCACATTTAATTCACTTTTATTCAGGTTTATTCAGGTTTATTCACTTTCATTTGTGTTAATCCACTTTTCAGCTTTATGCCTGTTCTATTTAACTGCAATCCAGTTTAATCGAGCTGGAGTGACTGCACTGGGCCTGGCCCAAGCCCCAGGGTCGACCTGAGCCCCTCGCGAAGGTGAGACCCACAGCGACCCCCGCACTGCCGCAGGGCAACCCAGTGACAACCCACAGATACTCCACAGTGACCCATAGACACCCCCCCCAGCCCCATAGTGCTCTATAGACCCACAAAACATGTCCCCCAGCTTTTATTGACTCCTGGCATCACGATGTCAGCAGGACTGCGATGACATCATCAGCATCATCAATGATATGGGGCCCACTGGGCCCCCAAGTGCCCCATAGGGCCCCCACTATGCCCCCCCCCCGCAACCCATAAGTACGCCAACACCAGTCGGTTTTTTTATTGACTTTCATTCATTTTTAATTAACTTTAATTCACTTTTATTCGAGTTTTATTCAGGCTTGTTCACTTTTACTTATTTTTATTCACTTTTTAATAACTTTATTCACTTTAATGCTATGGGTCGCCATGGGCCAGTGTCTGGGTCACTATGGGATCTCTATGGGTCGCTGTGAGTTGTTATGGGGATCTATGGGTCACTATGGGCTCTATATGGGTCAGTATGGAGGGTCCATGGGTTGCTGTGGGGTGTCTATGGGTTGCTATGCTGTGTGTATCACTCATTGTGCATCTCTGTGGGATGTCTATAGGGTCTATGGGGCTCTACGGGGGCTCTATGGGGTGTCCACGGGTTGCTCTGGGTTGCTGTGGGGCATCTAAAAAAAAAAAAAGTTACTAAAAGAGACTAAAAAGCAAATAAATCTGAAGAAAACTGTAAAGTAACAGAGTAAATTAAAAAAAAGTGAATAAAGTGATTATAAATTATTACAAAGTGAATAAAAATGAATAAAAGTGAACAAGCCTGAATGAAATTTGAATAAAAGTGAATGAAAGCTCATAAAAATGAATGGAAGTTAATAAAAATTTGACTAGTGTTGAGGTACTTATGGGATGTGGGAGGGTAGTGGGGGCCCTATGGGGTGCCATGGTGGTTGAGGATGCTGCTGCTGCTGCTGTCATCCCAGTCCTGGTGACGTCATGACATCATAAGTCAAGAAAAGCCATGGGGTGCATGTTGTGCATCTATAGGAAACTATGGGGCACTGGGGGAGTCTATGGGGTGCTATGTGGCAGTTCAGGGTGTCTGTGGGATTCTATGGGTTGTCATGGGGCTGTGTGTCAGTCTATAAGGGTATCTACCAGTTGCCGTGGGTCTCTATGGAGTGTCTATGGGTGGCCATGGCTCACTACGGGGTATCCATGGGTTTCTATGGGGCATCTATGGGGCGTTGTGGGTCATTATGGGGATCTATGGAGTGTCCACGGGTTGCTGGGGTGTGTCTATCAGTTGCCGTGGGTCTCTATGGGATGTCTATAGGGTGTCTATGTGGCTGGGGGGGCCCCTACGAGGGATTTAGGGGGGAGTCTATGGCTCTATGGGGTCTTTTGGAGTGTCCATGGGGTGCTGTGGATGGCTATGGGCTGTCTATGGGTCACTCTGGGGTGTTTATGGGTCACTATGTGGTGTCTATGGGTCTCTGTAGGTCACTATAGCATGTCCATGGGTCGCCAAGAGTTGCTGTGGGGTGTCTATGGGTTGTTCTGGGACCCTATGGGATGTCTATAGGGAGTCTATTGGGAGTCTATCAGGCTGGGGGGAACTATAGGGGATCTAGGGAGGACTATGGGGCTCTATGGGGTGTCCATGGGTCACTATGGGGTATCTAAAAAAAAAGTTACTAGAAGTGACTAAATCAAATCTGAAGAAAACTGAATAAAAAGTGTACAAAAAGTGAATAAAAAGTGCATCAAAGTGAATAAAGTGATTAAAAAGTGAATAAAACTAAATAGAAGAGAACAAGCCTGAATAAAACTCAAATAAAAGTGAATGAAAGTTAATTAAAAATGAATGCAAGTCAATAAAAAAATCGACTGGTGTTGGGGTACTTATAGGGCGGAGTGGGGGTAGTGGGGACCCTATGAGGCACTTGGAGATCCCCCATGGGGCTCTTGGGGGTCCCTATGGGGCACCATGCCATTGATGATGCTGATGATGTCATCACAGTCCTGGTGACATCATGACACCATTAAGTCAACAAAAGCTGTGGGGCGCGTATTGTGGGTCTATAGGGCACAATGGGGCAGTGGGGGAGGGGTGTCTGTGGGGTGCTATGAGGCAGTGAAGGGTGTGTATGGGGTTCTCTGGGTTGTCACTGGGTCGTATGTCGGTCTATAAGGGTATCTATGATCTTTCCCCCTAGTCTGTTAGTCTGATGCTTTGAAAGCATTCAGAAGGCTTTGAGGGTACACAGTTATTAAAAGCAGGTGATGGATTTTTTTCTTCCTGCTGTGTAGGAGGAGGGTTATGTTACAAGTGCCTCCTTTCCAAACCCTTCCTCACAAGCTGAATGCTCCTCTGAGCTCTTCTGTGGAGCTGCTGTGTCTTTGTCTTTATAGTGAGCTTTCTTTAGGCTTGAGAGAGACTGTGGGTTTTTTTAGGACTATATCCCATAGCTTCTTCCCTGCTTTTCATATGCAGAATCCCCTGTGGCTCCCCTGCACAGCATTGCTTTGGCAGTTCTGCTTCTCAGCAGACCTGAATACTGACAGCCAGTATGGTGAGACAGCAGCTCCCAGCAGGAGAAGTGTGCTGCCTTGAGTGCTTGGATGTGGTGAGCCCGGTGAAGTCACGGAACATGCTTTTTCATGGCTCAGTAAACCACAGGCTAAGGAAACAGTTCTACAGCAGCAAAATACGTTTGAGTGATCAGTGAAAACAGGCAGTCACTTTTCTCAAGGCAGCTCACTTTAGGTTGTGTAGGATTATCCGTGCTGACTTGGGCCCAACACTTCTGCTCTGGGATCTGGCCTCTGGCAGTAAGTGGTGGCAAGAGCCAGTGGAAGAGTCGAAGTGACAGGGCTTGCACAGATGTCTCTTCATCACCCTGCACGGCTGTCCAGAAACTCTGCACTCCAACAGGCGTGGTAGCCTGGTTTACTCTCCTGTGCACTTGTCTACTCCCTTTCTAATCTAATTAGCTACAAATTGCTAAAACTTAGTATTTCATAGTTGAATGAAAACTACAGGTAGCATGCTTTAAAAAAGAATACAAAAAAGTGGTGGGACATGGGGAGAGGATGTGACTTCTCTTGACTGTAGGAAGAGGGTAGCCTTTACCAGGCCTGGCTTTGTCCCATCATGTCTTTGTGTCATTCTAAAAGATAGGAGGCTGGATCTATCCAAATGAGCTGTGCTTCCTGATCTGTACCTACCTTGGCTTGTCACAGAGCAGCAGAACTCTGTACCACACTGGCACTGCCTTCCATCAATCCTGCCTGGCCTATGCTACATGAAGTGGGAATGTGGGTGAACTAAGCTGCAGAGCACAGCTGTTTGCTCTGTGCTTCTGTTACTGACTGTTGCTTTCTTGTCCCTTTCACAAAGGAATTAGTTGGCCGCTTGATTGGCAAATGTCACCAAGATGCCTGCTCCGCCAGCAGCAGCCTCCAGGTCTTCTCTGGGAGGCAGAGCCCACGCCATGCACCTCCTGGGCACCGGCCACGGAAAGCTCGTGCTACCTGCTTGGGGCATCCTCCATGACTGGAGAATGGCGGTGAGGACTGAGAGATGGGAGCCTGCCCCACACAGCCCCACAACCCACAGTGTTGCTCTAGGGTCCTCAGTCCAGGCGTGGGCGTCAGGGCTCCTGAGTCACGCTGTAGCTGCAAGCTGGGAAGCTGGGCAGCAGCTGGTGGCACAGGGGCACCTTGCACATACCATTCTGGCCTCACCAGCAAGAACAAGCCCAGTACCGCTGGAGGGCCCGAGGATGTTTGGAAGCGTGGTTGTGCAGATCCAGACACAGGAGCTGGAGGAAGAGGATGATGATGAACCATATGAAGACCTGGCAGGAGAGGTCCTCTCCTGCCGGGAGGAAGATGTGTGCAGCCGCACCATCTGTGTCTGCCCCAGTGCGCCAATGCTCAGGCAGGAGCCAGATGCAGGCCCCAGGAAGGTGCCCAGCTCAGCTGGCAACATGGCCAGAGACACCACAGCAGAGACAGACAGCGACTCGGAGAGTGTGTCTCTTGCCCTGGCAGCAGACTCGGGTGCAGAGCCAGCAGCTTGTTCCCTGGCTGGAGATCCCTGGGACCAGGGACACAGCAATACTCTCCCCACAGCAGTGCTGGAGGATGCAAAGCTGTCAGCTTCTGCCTTGCCTGCATCCTCCATGGAGGAGGCTGGCGCAGCATGCATGGAGGCTGGCTGTGCCCAGGCCACCAGGCCCCAGGAAAAGCCCTTCTTGGCCCGGGGGCTTGCAGAGGCTTGCTCGGAGCCTGCCCAGTCCCTTGCCTCCAGCTCAGCTTCCCCCACAAGCACCGGTACCCTCCCGCACCGCACGGCTCACCAGCAGTGGCGTTCCATTGTCACGAGGTGCTGCTGGGCTCTGCACTGGGCTTTCTCCTGGAGCTGCCTCAGGGGACAGGGAGAGCAGCAGCACCCAGCTACAGCACCAGGTGGCTCCCAAAAGATGGCCACTGGCCCTGAGGATGCGCGGTTCCCAGGGTGAAGAGACGGGGGAGACATGCAACGGGCGGATGTGCCTCCTCAGTCAGCTGCCCAAGGACATCGTCCTGCCCCCTCAGCCCACCCGTGGCCACTGTCTGCTGCAAATAAACACTAAATTAACATCAAAATGGTGGAGTTTGAGATCCTTGGGGCAGTGAGAAGGGTGTGCACCAAGCTCCCTACCCTGGACTTGAGGAGAGCAGACTTTGGCTTCTGAGGGATCTGCTTGGTGGAGTGCCATGGGATAAAGCCCTGGAGGGAAGACGGGCCCAAGAAAGTTGGACAATATTCAAGGATCACCTCCTCCAAGCTCAGGAGCGATGCATCCCGACCAAGAGGAAGTCAGGCAGGAACACCAGGAGGCCTGCGTGGATGAAAAGAGCTGCTGGACAAACTCCAGCATAAAAAGGAGGCCTACAGAGGGTGGGAGCAAGGACATGTAGCCTGGGTGGAATGGAGAGAAATAGAGCAGCCAGAGATCAGGTTAGGAAAGATAAAGTTGTGTCAGAACTCAATTTGGCCAAGGACATTAACGCCAACAAAAAAAGCTTGTATAGTACACTGGGGATAAAAGGAAGATGTGGGAAAATGCAGGCCCCCTCCGGAAGGAAACAGTCACAAAAGTGAGCCCAACCTGTTACCTGTCACATAGGGGACCTCAAGAAATCCAAGCTTCGCCTTCATGCAGGGGGCATCTACCCTCCTCATCCTTCTTGTCTCCATGCTACACCTCCTGTGGTTCCAGCCATCTAAAGAGATATGAGATTATCTGTACAATTCTCCCCTTACAGTGCTAGATCTAAGGGACAGCATTTTAAACGATGCCTCACAGAGTCCAGTGCCTTTCTTCCTAGGACAAGAACAGACCAGCACATCCTGGTGAAAAACATTCTCTCAGCACCTTGGATGAAGCTCTCTTGTCCCATAGACTGGTAAGGGTGTAGTTTGCAAAGCAACTCCTGGCTTGATCCCCATCCAGTGCTGGTTGTTCCCCTTTCCCATCCAGAGTCCTGCCTCAAAGCACAAAGGCCTGGGAGGCCTTGCAGGTGGTGACTGAGGCAAAGAGGAGATAGGCTATCTGAGATCTACCTGCATGTACTCTTGCTTTACTTAGCAGTGGTCCTCTGTTATCTTGTTTCTTCTTTCACTGTTCCTGAAGTAGCAGCAGCTCATCTTGATGCCCTTGAATTCCTGTTTGAGTTTGACTGAGTTTTGCTATGATCCATCGCTGTGCTTGAAGGATGCTGTCTCTGAAGGCCAGATGGACCCAGGCACACAGTTAAAATGTTTGGGCTCTTCATTGCTTGAATCATCAAGGGAGAGAATAAAGACCCTGCAGTGATGTACTTTGTGTACCACTCAATGCCTGCAGCTAATGGGTGGCAGAAAGGCTAGACCTTGCTTCAGTGATAGCAACTGATGGCTGATGCCTCTGAGTGCTACAAGAATATTCCCAAAGATACTGTCTTGTCTCTATATCAGACTACATGTATCTTTGACCTGTCTCTATTACCTGCATGTAACTTTGACCAGCACTGTAATGCCAAATGTCACCAGAAATTTGCATCTGGACACCTCATTCCTAACTCCCATCACTATTAATGACCATGAGAGCTGAGACAAGGAGCTCACATGTAGGTGCCTTTTTAATGAACACCTGACCAGAGGCAGGAGGAATCCCACCTCCTGGGGGTTTGTGGTGAGCCTGGGAGGGAGCTGAGTCCCCTTCCAGCCCCAGGGCTACAGTCCCAGGAGGAGATGCCTCAACTAACCAGGCTGAATCCCTTCCTTCAGCAGGGATAAATAAGATCCCTGCCTGACCTGGTCTGCCTGTCCTGTCTAATGATGGGACAAGAAACAGGCTGCCCACAGAAGTGGTTGGGTCACCATGCCTGAAGGTATTTAAAAGACATGTAGATGTGGCGCTTGCGAGCATGGCTTAGTGGTGGACTTGACAGTGTTTGGTTAAGTCTTTTCTAACCCAAATAATTCTACAGTTCTAAGAAAAGTTGTTTAGACCAAACTCTGTCTCTCAGCAGAGAAACGACACTGCAGAAATAAGTGTCTCTCCCAGCTAAAGGGAGAGAACATTGTTGTTTCCTTCAGGCTGTTTCCCATGCTGTTGCCCTGAAGCCCCAGGGACCCCTGGAAGGAGCACAGAGGTGCAGAGGCAGTGCCACCTGGGCTGGCCACCTTGCTGAGCTGGGCCAGGCTCCTGGGATGCAGATAGATGCTGGCAAGCGGGCAGTGCTGCAGAGAGAGAGCTCTGCCCAGGAGCAGGGCTGGGGCACTTCCTGCAGGCACTGAGGGGAGACCTTGAGCCTCAGAGAGCTTAAAGGCACTTGGCAGTGGAGGATGCTGAGAGCTCCCTGCAGGAGAAACCTTCCCAGCCCTGTGCATGGTAAGGCTCTGGGTGCAGGGCAATGCAGCTGCACTTCCTGAAGGGATCTCCTAAAGCTGCTGCCTCGGACAGTCCATGGGATCCACCAGGAGGAGTCTCTTAGTTTTTCTATGTAGATAAGGAGGAGGATGTGCTCCAGAGCAGGGCTTCCCTCTGCACCACCCGAGGGACAGGCCATTAGGGCTGCCTTCTCCCGGGGATGGCTGTGGAGGTGCATATGGGTGTGCAGCCAGGGACTGTTCAAGAAGCACAGCAAGGCTGTGAAAGGCTCGCTGAAAGGGAAGGATCCTGTTCTATCAGTCTTCTGCTCTGCGTTGTCTGGGTGGGCAACGGGACATAGAAATTAATGTCTCCATTCAGCAGAAGGCACTGAGATTCCAAATCAGGACAGGACGAGACAGGTCCCTTGTCGTGGGGCTGGCTGCAGGGTGTGAATGTAGGTGTGCAGCCAGTGGTGCCCAGCGCTGTCCTTGCGAGCAGGGTCCCTGCACCCCAGGTGCTGTGTGCTGGGGCAGTGACTCTGCCACCTGCCAGGGTCAGCACTCAGCCTGTCTGGGAGCTCCCCATGGTGCTGGGGGAGAAACTCGGTGGGAAGGATTAATCCCAGCAGGGCAGCCAAAGGGCACTCCTGCTGTAGAGAGGGTGCTGTGTGGGGCAGGGCTACTCACAGCAAACAGCAACTTTCCAAGAGGAAGCTCAAGGCACGGGTTGCTATAAAGAGAAGGAGCTTTTCTGAGCCTGTGTTCTCAGTTTCCTGTTTTTGATGAATTTGTGGGTTGAAATGACAAGTTGCTCTCATGCTTGAACAAGTCTCTGAGACTCCTGAGATCTAACTTTGAGTGACCAGCAGGTTTGATATGAGCATCCTGAAGTGCCTTCAGCCACTCCTCTGCCTATGGACAGCACCAGCATCATCCATCAGGCTTTATCTGACCTGCCCTTCTCCACCTGCAAACAGGAACATGTGCCCAGGCAGTTCCTTAAAACAGGCAGGTTTCTGGAGGGTCAAGGTGTGTGCAGAGAGGTTCACATGAGGTCTGTGAGCACTCACAGGGAAAGACATGGGAGAGGGAAACACCTCCCAGCAGGAAAATCTCCAGGTAGCAGGGATATGATCTGGGAACGGAAGAAACCTAAACCCAGAACTGCTGTGGCAGGGAGAATTCAGAACTATCCGTGTGAGCCCTTGTATGCAGAGCTCTTCCTCTGAGCAAGTCCCCTTGGCTCCTCTCCCAGTCAGCACAGCTCTGGCCTCAGGGCCGGGGATCCAAGGAGTGACCCCCTTCCCCTGCAGGCAGAGTTCCCACAGAGCTGTGGTGCTGCTCCGCAGCCTCATGCCCAGTGCCCTCTGCAGAGCCCCGGAGCTGGGAGCAGCTGCCCGGCAGTGCTGGTGCTGGGAGGTGGCTGCACAACTGAGACAGGGGAACGCTGTCCTGAGAGCCAGCTGCTCTGCCTGGTCCTCTCTCAGCCAGGCCCTCGCTCTATTTCGCCTTTGTTCTCCACTTGTCTGTCAGTGCTGTTTTTGTCTTCTTGTTGCTGTCAGGCTCACTGCAATGGGAATTTCAGCTGCAGCATCACACACAGATCTTCTGGGTCCTTTAATGCAGGTGTGTCCATGGGAACAAGCATCCCAGCTTTCCTCAGCTGTGGGGCTGTGGGCGATGCAGTTTGTGCCTCTAGGGAATGAGCTGCATATCCCTTAGTCAAATGCCATCACTGGGACACTTTGCTGTGTCCCTGAGGTTTCCTTCCAAGCTGTGAGCTTTCCTCCAAGATTCAAACCTGTCCTAGAGCATCCCTGTGTTATCTGAAAGCCCCAGGTAGAAACACAGAAATGCCATGATAGAGCAAATGCTGTTGGATTTGTCACATGAGCTGTGTGTGTCCTGGGCCAGAAGTGGGGTGCTGAAAGCTTGAGAAGGGGTGAAATATTTAGAGGTCTGCACTGGACCCCTCTGCTCTCAGCAGTGTCTAGTGGCTTTTCATGGTACCATGGGAGTGTGATAACCCTCCATCTCAGAAAGGTGCAAGCCCAGAGAAACTGGGACCTAGACAGAGGGACAGAGCTCACTCCTGCACTAAACCTCAGGCAATCCTCTTGCCTTGCAGAACTCGCTCTGTTCTCCCTGTGGGCAGCAGAAATGCTGAGGGCTTCTGACCTCCAAGAATACTCACCAGGAGGGATGGTGGAGAACTGTAAGAACCCCTAGGACTGATAAAGTGCCTTTGTCATTCCCGTTCCCTGGCACTGGGAGCGCAGATGTTAGGGTCAGTCTTCCCTAACTTCTTACAGTATTCTTTTTTCCCTAAGTTAGGATAGCAGATATTCATGGCAGCTCCATCACCCAGTTCCTCCTCCTCCCATTCGCAGACATATGGAAGCTGCAGCTCTGGCACTTCTGGCTCTCCCTGGGCATCTCCCTGGCTGCGCTCCTCGGCAATGGCCTCACCATCACCAGCACAGCCTGTGACCAGCACCTCCACACCCCCTTGTACTTCTTCCTCCTCAACCTCTCCCTCCTGGACATGGGCTGCATCTCCACCACTGTCCCCAAATTCATGGCCAATTCCCTCTGGGACACCAGGGCCATCTCCTATCTGCGATGTGCTGCACAGGTCTTTGTCTTTTTCATTTCAGCAGAATTTTCTCTTCTCACCATCATGTCCTACGACCGCTATGCAGCCATCTACAAGCCCTTGCACTACAGGACCCTTCTAGGCAGCAGGGCTTGTGTGCATATGGCAGCAACTGCCTCGGGCAATGGGTTTCTCACCGCTCTGCTGCGCACAGCCAATACGTTTTCACCACCGCTCCGCCAGGGCAATGCCCTGGACCAGTTCTTCTGTGAAATCTCCTAGCTCCTCAAGCTCTCCTGCTCACTCTCCTACCTCAGGGAAGTTGGAATTCTTGTTTTTTCTGCTTTTCTATTTTTCTATGTGTTTTGTTTTTATGGTGGGGTCCTATGTGCAGATCTTCAGGGCTATGCTGAGGATCCCCTCTGAGCAGGGACACCACAGAGCCTTTTCCACGTGCCTCCCTGCTTGTCAGCACTCCAGCATTTACCTACCTGAAGCCCCATTCCACTTCTTCCCCATCCCTGGATCTGGTGGTGTCAGTGCTGTACTCGGTGGTGCGTCCAGCAGTGAACCCCCATCATCTACAGCCTGAGGAACCAGGAGCTCAAGGATGCTGTGAGGAAGCTGGTGACTGGATGTGTTTCAGCAGCCATACAATGCCTCCTTTCCTCTGCAAAGGGCTCCCAGTGTAGGTCATGACAGGCCAAGTCCCTCTTTCCTGCTTTATGTTTGTTTTTTGTTTTTCCACTTGTGATGTTGTTGTCTTCAACGACATGTCAGTATTCATCCCCTGCTACTTCAGTATCTGCCCACCTTGTCTGACCCACAGACTTTGTGTCAATGGGGGTCTATCATTGTATTTAAGGGAAATAAATGATACTGCAGCAACTTCTTCTCTGTGATATGTCCTCACATAGTGGGAATGAAGGGGAATGAAATCAGCTTTCTGGCTGCTCCAGCTCTGGGATGGCTGCTCTCTGCCTGGAGCAGACAGAGCTCTTGAGGAGCCCCAGGGCCAGGGCTGCTGTGCTGGTGTGGGGAGATGGGATGGCATGGGGGGGCTACAGAACTCTCAGGGTGTCTGTCCTGAGGAGGAGAGGAGGGGACATAGGTGTCCCTGCAGGGGACTCACCTGCAACGGCACAGGCTGGGGCTGCCTGGCTGGGAGCAGCCCATGGCAAAAGTCTGGGTGGGCAGGAGCTGGACAGGAGGCAGCGCATGCCCTGGCAGCAAGGGAGGACAGCAGCACCTTGAGCTGTACGACCAGGAGCACGGCATGAGAACAAGGGAAGGGATGCCCTGGAATACTCCATCCAGGTTTCAGATCCCCAGTTCAGGAACAATATTGGCAAGCAGGAGTGGGTTTAGCAACGGGCCCTCAGGAGAGCCAGGGACAGGAGCACATTGCCTGTGGGGAGAGGCTGGGGGAGCTGGGCTTGTCCAGCCTGGAGAAGGGAAGGCTGATGGGGACCGGAGATCTTGGGAAGGGAAGGCTGTCAGGGACTGGCTGCCTGTACCGGCAGGGAGGACATGGAGAATACAGAGCCAGGCTCCTCATCATGGTGCCTGGTGGGAGGACAAAAGGCAATGGGGGATAGGGACAGAGGAGAGGTTCAGCCAGGACATAAGGAAACCTTGCTCCCATACTCTGAGGCAAGTGCTGCATCAGGTCCCCCAGAGAGGCTGTGCAGTCTCTGGCCTTGGGGTTTTCCAAGTCAGACTGAATCAAGCCTTGAACCACTTGGTCTGACCCTGTTTCTGGCAGGTTGGTCTTGAGACCTCCTGGCGTCCCTTCCAATCTCAGTTCTCCTGTGATGAAGGTCCTGTGATGATGTTGGGCCCTATGGCTAACTGGAGCAGAGCAGGTATTGATGGGGCATGAATCCTCCAGAGCTCCATCTCAACTAACATCTTCACCAGCAAAGAGGTTGACACTTCAGCGACTCGCTCTGTGCAAAGGCTGAGGAGTGCCGGGAAGGGACGGAGCAGACAAGCCAAAGCTCCATGGTGGCCACCCCTACACTGCACATGGAACAACCCAGCGCCGCCAATGGGACACCCCCACACCGCACATGGAACAACCCAGCACCACAAATACCCCCCCGCCCAGCACTGCAAATGGAACAACCCAGCACCACAAATACTCCCCCAGCACCGCAAATACACCCCCCCCAGACCGCAAATACTGCCCCCAGCACTCCAAACCTGCCTTGGGGACCCCAAAATTTCCCTGGAACACCCTTGGGGACCCCAATTCCCCCTCCCCACCCTAATCGGCCCCTTAGGACCCTAAAACGCCCCTTTGGGACCCCAAATCTCTCCTTAGCATCCCAAAACCCCTACTAGAGACCCCAATAATCCCCTTGGGGACCCCAAATCCCACCCCAGCACCCCAATAACCCCCTTAGGACCCCCCACACCCTCTTGTGCTCCCTCCAGCACCCCAAAACCCCCTTAGGGACCCAGATTCCCCCCTTGGGACCCCCAAAACACCTTTTGGGACCCCAATTCCACCCTTGGACTCCCCCAGCACCCCAATTCCCCCCCAGCACCCCAATACTCCCCTTAGGGACCCCAATTCCCACCTTGGGCTCCCTCCAGCACCCCAAAACCCCCCTGGAGACCCCAATTCCCACCTTTAAGACCCTAAAAACCCCCTTTGGGACCTCAATAACCCCTTAGGGACCCCCATTTCCCTCTTGGGCTCCCTGCAGCACTCCAATTCTCCCCTTAGAACCCTAAAAACCCTATTAGAGACTCCAATTCCCATCTTGGGGACCCCAAATCCCACCCCAGCACCCCAAAACCCCCCTTGGGGAGGGGGGGGGACCCCATTTTCCCCCTGAGGTTTCCCCCAGCACCCCAAATCTCCCCTTAGGACCCCAAAACCCTATTAGAGACCCCCAAAACTCCCCTTGGTGATGCCAAATCCCACCCCAGTACCCCAATAACCCCCTCAGGACCCCAAAAACCCTATTGGAAACCCCAATTCCCCTCTTGGCCAACCTAAAAACCCCCTTTAGGACCCCAAATCCCCCCGCCCAGCACGGCAATAACCTCCATAGGGACCCCCATTCCCCTTGGGCTCCTTCCAGCACTCCAGTTCTCCCCTTGGGACCCCCAAAACCCTATTGGGGACCCCAATTCCCCCTTGGGCTCCCCCCAGCACCCCAATAACCCTCTTAGGGACCCTAATAACCCCCCTCAGGAACCCCTTGCCCCCCCCGTTGCACCTGTGGCGTAGGGCGCTGCGCATGTAGCCGGTGCGGTGCTGCAGGCACAGGCGCAGCACCCCCGGGATGCACATCCAGCGCCTCGGCCCCCCCCCCAGGAGCATGGCCACGTGCCCCGCCCCGTGCGGCTCAGCAGGAATTCGAGGCTGGAGCGCTCCGAAGACACCAGTCCTGGGGGAGGACAACAGGTGGAGCACGGGTGGGGGGGAGGTGCGACCCAACAACCACCCCGGCAACGGGGGGAGGGAGCCCCGAGTGAGGGTGAACCCCCCAAGTGGGGTGCTGGGAGCCCAATGTTAGGTTGGGGCAGCCCAAAATGAGGGACTCCCCACTCCAACTGACCGTGTTGGAAGCCCCAGATACCCCCAAGGACCTCCCAAATCCCTCTGAGACCACCTAAAACCCCTTCAGGGACTCCCAAACCCCCCTAAAACCCCTCTGGGACCCCACGAACCCCTTCAGAGACCCCCAAATCCCTCTGGGACCCCCTGAAACCCCTCAGAGACCCCCCCAAGCCCTTCTGGGATCCCCCAAAACTCTTCCAGGGACCCCACACCCCTCTGAGACCCCCAAAATCCCTTTCAGGGCCCCACTAAACCCCTCAGAGACCCCTCAAACCCCTTCAGGGATCCCAAAATCCCTTTGGGGACCCCCAAACCCTTCAGGGATGCCCCCAAACCCCCTAAATCCCCCCCAAGGACCCCCCAAAATCCCATCAGGGACCCCCCAAATCCCTCTGAGACCCCCCCAAACCCCCTTCAGGGACCCCTAAATCCCCCTGAGACTCCCCAAAACCGCTTCGAGGACCCTCCAAACCTTTCTGGGACCCCCCAAAACCCCTTCAGGAACTTCCCAAAACCCCTTCAGGGACTCCCAAACCTCCTCAGAGATGCCCCAAAACCCCTTCAGGGCCCCCCCAACCCCCCAGTGTCTCCATCCCCACGTTGCTCCCCCCCCCCGGCCATCATGTTGTTGCGCAGCAGGGGCACATGGAACCAGTCGGGCAGCATGAGCAGGTGGGAGCGCAGCCCCCGGA
Source organism: Strigops habroptila (assembly GCF_004027225.2). NCBI lineage: Eukaryota > Metazoa > Chordata > Aves > Psittaciformes > Psittacidae > Strigops > Strigops habroptila. The sequence goes on from NC_044285.2 coordinate 22,298,045, forward strand.
AGAGACCCCGAAACCCGTGGCCTCGGTGCAGAAGTTGCCGAAGGTGCCGGCAGCCAAAACACCGTGAGGATGGAGCCCGAAGAGATAATTCCTGGCGGGATCCAGCGGTGTGCGGGAACAGGGAGAGGGAGAGAGGCATCAATGGGGGTAGAGTGAGGGCGGGCTGGAAATGCAACTGAGGTGCACCAAAACCCCCCTGAGATGCTCACGCCCCCCCCCGCCCCGAGATACACCAACCCCCCCGAGATGCTCAAAACCCTCCTGAGATGCATCAAAACCCTCTCGAGATGCACCAAAACCCTCCTGAGATGGATCAAAACTCCCCTGAGACTCATCAACCCCGCCCTGAGATGCATCAAACTCCCTCAGGGACCCCATCAGGGACCTCAACCCCTCTAAGGATCCCCAAAAGCCTTCTGGGACCCTCCCCCCCGGCTCACCGAGCTGGGGAAGTTATCCCGGAAGTAGTTCCAGAGCGTCCAGGAGCGGACCCATTGGGAAGGGCGCCCCCCCCCCCGCGGCGGGCCGTGTCGCGGTCCGCCCAGAGCCAGAGCCCGTAGAGCAGCGCGGGCGCGAACAGCAGCGCCCACAGCTGGCCTGAACCATTGCACCGCGGCGCGGGGGGGCCAGCGCGGCACGCCGCTCAGGGACAGCGGGACGGGGCGCCCCGATACCCCCCCAGCACCCCAAAACACCCTCCTGTGTCCACTATTCCCTATGGGAATAGGGAAAGAAGAAAGGGAAGGGGATGGATTGGAGGACCCCCCCCAAGTATAACGCCCGCCCCCCCAGGTCACCCTGTTTCCAGGAGTGCCCATTACCCTCCAGCACCCCAAACACCCCCTCCCGCGTCCACTATTGCCTATGGGAGACGCAGGGAGAGGGGGGAGAAGAGAGAGGTGCAGGGATTGGAGGACAACCCCCACACTGTGACCGCCCCCCAGGTCACCCATTTTCCAGGGGCCCCCAGCACTCCAAACCCTCCTGGGGGATCCTGTGTCCACCATTCCCTATGGGGACCCAGTGGGTCGGGGGGGGGGGTTATGGGGTGTCAGAGGGGTTTGGGGGTGTCGGGGGGGGGTCAGGGGAGGTTGGGGGGTGGGTTAAGAGTGGGTTCAGGAGGTGCCGTGGGGGTTTAGGGTCCCCCCGGGGCTCACCGAGGGCGAGGAAGAAGACCCACTGCAGAATGGCTGCGGTTTGGAGCCGGTGCTGGAGGGGGATCCAGAGCAGGGCAAAGTGGAACGGCACTCGGGGCCACTGGGAGCACTGGGGATGGCCACTAGGACCCAGTGGTTATAAGGGGTTGGCTCTAACCCTCGGGCTCCCCTGGGGGGTGTCTTGTGCAGATGTGTGTGCAAAGTGGAGCACCTGTGCAAGGGGGGCACTGGGGTGGAGGGGGGGCACTGCGATGGACTGGGGGGACACTGGGATGAACTGGGAGGCACTGGGCTGGACTGGGGGGGGCACTGGCATGGAGGTGGGGCAATGGGGTGGAGGGGGGACACTGGGATGGACTGGGAGTTTATTGGAGTATTTACAACACGGGTATAGGGGTGTCACCCCCCCCAAAAGGTGTCACAGGTCACATGGGGGCACGTTGGAGACCCTGCCAAGCCACCTCCAGTGTCCCCATAGAGGAGTCCCACATTGGGGAACGCTGGGGGGGGACACAGGTCACACTGGGGACACACTGGGGGGCTTTGTCCCCCTTGGGTGTCACTGGGTGTCCCCAGGTGCCCCTAGGGGCTGTCTCCAGGCTCAGTTTTGTGGGTGAGGGCAGCCGGGGTGGAGAGCTGCGGCCCCAGGGCGGGGGTGGTAGCGGCCAGAAGGGCTTTGGTGTCGCTGGAGGGGGCAGGGACACCACGATGTACTTCTGCACGCTGCCAGGGATGGTGGCACCGGTGATGGTGGCGCTGGGCACAGAGGGAGCTGCTGACACAAGCTTCACCACGGGCTGCATGCGGGGGACACTCCTGATCAGTGGGCATGTGGCATGTGCTGAAAGTGATCACCTCCAGGAGGAGACACGGGGACACGGCACAATGGCACGAGGGCCCATATCCCCATGTCCCTGGGTCCCATGTCCCCATGTCCCATATCCCCATATCACATACTCATACCCCATGTCCCATATCCTATGTCCCCATACCCCATAACCCCATGTCCCCTATCCATGACCCACATTCCATATCCCATACCCCACGTCCATGTCCCATACCCCATACCACATGTCCGTGTCCCATTCTCCATATCCCCATATCCCATACCCCATGCCCATGCTCCTACCTGCTGGCCGGTCCCTGCACCCATGACGATGAACTTGGGGGAGGGGGAAGGGCTAGGGGGGCCGCTGCTACACCCCCCCCGCCCCCGACGGGCATGGCGATGGCCCCTGGCACCTTCAGCAGCCCGGGAAGGTGCAGGGCAGGGGGTCACCCCGGGCACAGCCGGCGGGGCTGGGACAGTGTCAACGTGGGCTGGGGGACAGGATAGCAGCAGCACCAGTGATGGAGTGTCCCCCATGGACCCCCCACCCACCTGACATGGCCCAAATCCCCCCCATGTCCCCCCAGTATCCCCATCTCCCTATGTCCCCATATCCCATATCCCCATGTCCCATTATCCCCATATCCCATGTCCCCACATCCACATACCGTATCTCCATATTGCATATTCCCATATCGCATACCCCATATCCCTAAGGTCCCATATCCCCACATCCCCATACCGTATCTCCATATTGCATATTCCCATAACGCATACCCCATATCCCTAAGGTCCCATATCCCCACATCCCCATGTCCCATATCTCCATATACCCATGTCCCCATACCCCCATGCCCCATATCCCCATATCCCCACATCACATATCCCATACCCCATATCCCCATGTCCCATCTCCCACATCCCATATCCCATACCCCATATCCCACACCCCACCTGGGTGATGGTGAGCATTGTCCTATTCGCCTGCTGTGCCGCCAGCACTGCCTGTGCCTGCACTTTGCCCACGTGGGAGCAGAGCAGCGCCCCCAAGTACCCAAAGTCCCTCCAACAGGCCTTGGGCTGGTCTGGGGGGGGGCCGCAGCTTGGCCAGCACTGGGGCACAGTGCTTCTGTGGGGACACGGGCACCATGGCGACACTGGGACCCGCCCTGTGCCCCCAGGCATGGCCTGGCTCTGAGCCACCCAACAGCAACAGCATCAACCCAACAGCACAAACCCAACAGCACCAACCCAACACCATGAGGAACATGGGGACACCCCGAGGGATGTGAGGGGACATGGGATGGGGTAACAAGAACCTGTAAGTTGCATTCTGGGGGGTGATGGCGCAGCACAGACACACCAACCCTAGAGCTCAACACTTGGCTGAAGGCACCTCAATGTGTTCCAAACACCCAAATGTCCCCCCATGGGGTGTTGGGGACTATCAGGAGGGTCTTTGGGGAGTGTGGGGACCCTCAAAAGGGTCTTTGGGGCCACTCACGGCCTGCTTGGCCTCGCAGGAGCCCACACAGGCCTCGGTGATCACCTTGTAATAGCGCTGCTGCTCCACCAAGAGCTCGTGCACAGTGCGGGGCCTGAAGTGCAGCGGGGCCCCCTCCAGCAACGGGCCCTTCTTCTCCTTCCCTGGGGATATGGGGGAGTCATAACCCTGCATGGACACCCCCAAATTCCCCCCTGGCCCCGTCTCCCACCTTTGCCATCCATGGTGACCACGCTCTGTCCTTTACCCTTCAGGGTCCCGTCCTTCTCCTGCGGACTTGAGCGGCTTGGTGGCTTCTGCCTTCTGCTGCTCCTTGGGGGCTTTGGGGGGGACAAAAGGGGTTTGGGTCACCTACCCCTGGATGGAGAAGGAGATGGATGGATGGAGGAAGGAGGAGAATGAAGCTTCACCCACCAGGAGGGGGGTTCTCAGGGATGGCCAGTTGCACCCCCTCGATACTGAGCCAGTGAGCTGAGCACAGACCAGAACCAAAGTGAGGCCACCCTAAACCAGCTCAGAGCACCCCAAAGCATCCACAAACCAGCCCAAAGCACCCCAAAGCCAGCCCAAAGCACCCCCAAACCACTCCACCCAGAGAACCCCAAAGCATCCCAAAACCAGCCCAAAAGTACCCCAAAGCACAGAGCACCCCAAAGCCAGCCCAGAGCACCGCAAAGCCAGCTCAGGGCACCCCAAAGCACCCCCAAACTACTCCAGACCAGCCCAGAGCACCCCAAAACCACCTCAGAGCAGGCCAAAGCCAGTCCAGAGGACCCCAAAGCCAGCCCAAACCTGCGCGATCTCTTTCAGGCAATAGCTCGCCTCCTCCGCCAGCAGCTAGCAGCTCTCCTCAGGCACATGCCCGATGCCCATGGCCTCCGCCATCACTTTCATGGACTCCGCGGGCAGCAGCATATAGCTCAGCTTCAGCTTCTTCTCCTCCGCCATCTTCACCCTCCTCCTCCACCCGTCACGCCGCCACCACCTTGGTTTCTCCATCACCTCAGCGACAGGTCCTGGCCGGGTAAAGTTGAGGGAGATCATCGTTCCTCCGAGCTCATCCACATCAACCCCTCTCGTATCCCTTGCGGACGGGTTACCGCGATATACAACCGCAAAATGGGGGTGAAGCGGCGCTGGCACGATGGCGAGAGGAAGGACTGAACGGTGCTCACTACCGCCCTGTCAGGACCTGTGCGAGGGCGGGCGGGGAGGGAGCGGCACGGAGAGGAGCGCGCCTGCGCAGAGCGGCGGCGAGCGGGGTAACGGGGTAGACCATTGAGGGACTGGGGGGGAATGAGGAGATCGTTGGAGTGATGAGGAGGGAATGGGACCATTAAGGTGATGGGGGTGAATGGGGGGACCATTAGGGTGATGGGGAGGGGATGGGGGAGATCATTGGGGTGATGGCGGGGAATGGAAGGGACCATTGGGGTGACGGGGGGGAATGGAGGAGACCGTTGGGGTGATGAGGAAGGAACGGAGGAGACCATTAGGGTGATGGGGGGGAATGGGGGTACCACTGTGGTAGGGGAGGTGGAGGTGACCCCACAAGGGTCCCCCCACCCTTCTTTCCCCCACCAGGACCTCCATCACCACCACATTGTGACCCCCCAAAACCCCCTTTGTCCCCTCGCAATGCCGCGCGGGGTGCGCACGTCCCCGCTGGGCACGCAGGAGGTGCCTGGTTCCCCCTACCGGGTGCGGGTGCTCCAAGTGGGTTACAGCATCCCCCAAGCTGATGGTACGTGCCGCGCGGATGGTTCCATCACGCTGGTTTGGGGGGGTCTCGTCACGGCGCTGGTGGACACAGGGGGGCCGTGGGACCGGCAGCGCCTCCCGCAGCTCCTGTCCGAGCAGGGTCTCTCCCCGGGGGACATCACCCACGTCGTGTGCACCCACGGCCACTCGGACCACGCGGGGAACATCAACCTCTTCCCCGCCGCCACCCTCTTGCTGGGCTGGGACTTGAGCCGCGCCGACGGGCTCTACCTGCGCCATGGGCTGGCGGCGGGGCAGCCGGTGCAGCTGCACCCGGGGCTCGTGGAGGTGGTGCCCACCCCGGGGCACACCAGGAGCCACGTGAGCCTCGTGGTGCGCGGCACTGCCGCTGGCACCGTCGTGGTGGCCGGAGACGTGTTCGAGCGGGAGCGGGACGAGGGGCAGTGGAGGGCGCTGAGCGAGGACCCCGCGGAGCAGGAGCGGAGCCGGAGGCGGGTGTTGGCAATGGCCGATGTCATCGTGCCAGGACATGGGCCCCCGTTCCGGGTGCTGCGGGACACCGGGTTCCTGCTGGTGCCTGAGGACGGTGAAGGTGCCACCAGTGGAGATGGCTCCAAGCAACATGAGAATGCTCCAAGAGGAGATGGGACCTTTCGAAGTGGCCCCAAGGAGGATGAGGATGGAGCTGGAGGTGGCTCCATGTTGTGATGGATGCTCATAGAGATGGAGGAGGAGGCCAGTGAGAGGTGGGACCATCCCCAAGGGAAGAGGATGGTTCCAGGACACCTCTCAAGGACCCCACAAGATGAGTGTGCTTTGGGCTGGCTCCAGGACACCTTCAAGGACCCCATGAGGTGGCCCCAAGTGGATGGCCCTGACAGTGGAATAAAGCCCGTGAGCAACCCCTGGTGTCATGTCCATGTGGGGTGATGGGGACATGGGGGGCACCATGGTGCAGGGAGGGGGACCGGGGGGGCCTTATCCAACCCTTTTAGGGTGTCTTTGGGGGTCTCTCTGGTCCCTCATGGACCAAGCTCCCATTGGAGCTGGATCCCATTGGATGAGCCAATGGTGCTGCGGGATGGGGAGTGGAGGTGGGGGCAAGGGACAGCGGGGCACATGGGGGCAATGGGGGGACCCCAAGTTCTGCCCCAGATGTCACCGAAAGTGGGGAGGCTGAAACCCTTTAACACCAATGTGGCATTGAGAAGCACTTCTTTACTGCAGTGCCTATATACAATAGCTCCTATATGCAATAGGTGCTCTGGTTCTGCTCTAGAGAGTAAGGACTAAGGTACGGCACAGCGAACAGGGGCTTCAGCTACGCAGTGGCTGAATTCTGAGCTAACATAGCATCTGGTGTTAACATAGAGGCTTAGTTCTGGAATCGAGATGTGCCTATAGAGAACTCAGAGATAACTTAGAGATGACTCAGGGGTGACCCCCAGTGACCCCAACAGTGCCCGGATGTACTGCTGTGAACCCCAGTGACCCCAGCAGCACCCGGCTGTACTGCTGTGACCCCCAGTGACCTCTAGTGACCCGCTGCCGCTGGCTGTGCTGCTGTACAGGTGGATGGATCCATCCCAACACTCAATTAGTTCCAGCACTGCAATGGCTCTATACACACACCCATAGTGTGGGGAATGAACAGGAGGCATTAGGGATGTGTACATGTCTATGGGGATATGGTATCACAGGAACATGGGGGGATGGCTCCTGTGACTGCTGTGATAGAGGAGTCGTGAAGGAGAGGTGCCATGCTTGACCTCGTGCTCACCAACAGGGAGGGGCTGGGTGGGAATGGGATGCTCCAGGGCCCTTGTGCCCACTGTAGGAGAGGAGCAGGTTGGAGAGCATCTGAAGAACCTGAATGTGCACAAGTCCATGGGACCTGAGGGGATCCATCCGCGGGGCCTGAAGGAGCCGCTGTCCATCATAGAATAGTTAGGGTTGGAAAGGACCTTAAGATCATCTAGTTCCAACCCCCCTGTCATGGGCAGGGACACCTCACACTGCATCATGTCACCCAAGATACCATCCAACGTGGCCTCAAACACTGCCAGGGGTGGAGCATTCACAACTTCCTTGGGCAACCCATTCCAGTGCCTCACCACCCTCACTGTAAAGAACTTCTTCCTTATATCTAACCTAAACTTCCTCTCTTTCAGTTTGAACCCATTACCCATTGTCCTCTCACTACAGTCCCTAATGAAGAGTCCCTCCCCAGCATCCTCATAAGCCCCCTTCAGATACTGGAAGGCTGCTATGAGGTCTCCATGCAGCCTTCTCTTCTCCAGGCTGAACAGCCCCAATGTTCTCAGCCTGTCTCCATATGGGAGGTGCTCCAGCCCCTGATCATCCTCGTGGCCTCCTCTGGACTTGCTCCAACAGTTCCATGTTCTTCTTACGTTGAGGACACCAGAACTGTACACAATACTCCAAGTGAGGTCTCACGAGAGCAGAGTAGAGGGGCAGGATCACCTCCTTCGACCTGCTGGTCATGCTTCTTTTGATGCAGCCCAGGATACGGTTGGCTTTCTGGGCTGCAAGCGCACACTGCCGCCTCATGTTAAGCTTCTCATCAACCAACACCCCCAAGTCCTTCTCTGCAGGGTTGCTCTGAATCTCTTCTCCGCCCAACCTGTAGTTGTGCCTGGGATTGCCCCGACCCAGGTGTAGGACCTTACACTTGGCTTGGTTAAACTTCATAAGGTTGACATCAGCCCACCTCACAAGTGTGTTGAGGTCCCTCTGGATGGCATCCCTTCCCTCCAGCGTGCCAACCGAACCACACAGCTTGATGTCATTGGCAAACTTGCTGAGGGTGCACTCAGTCCCACTCTCCACGTTGCCGACAAAGATGTTGAACAAGACAGGTCCCAACACCGATCCCTGAGGGACGCCACTCATTACTGGTCTCCAACTGGACATTGAGCCATTTATCACAACTCTTTGCGTGCGGCCATCCAGCCAGTTCTTTATCTACTGAGTGGTCCATCTATCAAATTGATGTCTCTCCAGTTTAGAGACAAGGATGTCGTGTAGGACAGTGTCGAATGCTTTGCACAAGTCCAGGTAGATGACGTCAACTGGTCTGCCCCTATCCATCAGTTCCGTAGCCCATCATAGAAGGCCACCAAATTGGTCAGACAGGTTTTCCCCTTAGTGAAGCCATGTTGGCTGTCACCAACCACCTCATTGTTTTTCATGTACCTTAGCATGCTTTCCAGGAGAATCTGCTCCAAGATTTTGCCAGGCACAGAGGTGAGACTGACTGGTCTGTAGTTCCCCGGGTCTTCCATTTTCCCCTTGAAACTGGGGGTTGTATTTCCCTTTTTCCAATCATCAGGAACTTCACCTGACTGCCATGATTTTTCAAATGTGATGGACAGTGGCTCCTTCAGGATCTGCGGATGTATTTCATTAGGTCCCATGGACTTGTGCACATTCAGGTTCATAATATGTTCTTGAACCTGATCCTCTCCTACAGTGGGCCTAAGGTCTTCGTTCTGACAGTCCCTGCATCTGCATTCCAAGACTTGGGCGGCATGGTCAGAGCATTTGCCAGTGAAGACTGAGGCACATGGGCAGAGGTCCTGCTCCTCATACCACAGTCAGCCAGAGCAAACCAGAGAAAGGAAATGCGTTTCAGCTGGGGGGGATTTCTATCCCTGCAGCGTGTGGAAGAGCATTTTGACAGAGACACTGGATGAGTTGGCCAGGGCTGGTCCCTTGCTGATGGACAAGGTGGGTCTGCCTGGGGATGGGAAGAGGAGGGCAGCCGTGGCTGCAATGACCATGAGCTGCTGGAGAAGAAGGACAAGTAGTAGAATGACAGTGCAGGACTGCAGGAGAGCTGATTTCATGGTGGCTGGAAATGGCCACGCATGGGCAGGGCACCCAGGAGGCATCTTCAGGATGTGCTCCGCACAAGGAGGGCAGCTGAGGGAACCTTGGTGCCAGCACCCAGTGGGGCAGGGGACGGAGTGACAAAGCCAGGATCAATACAGGCATTCTTCAGAATAAAGAGTCTCCCTTGAGAGTGCTGGTAGGAAATGGGTTTTTCTGAGAATCTGTGCACACTCAACATTTTTCTGTACATTCACATATGCTTAAATACAAACTTTGCCAAATCTTCACAGGGAAAGACAGAGAACACAGATCTGATGGGATCTCAGGGGGATTTTGTGTGCTGCCTTTGCAAAGGCAAGTGGTCAAAAGCTGAGTGGGATGCAGTTACAGGGACATGGGTGCGTGGTGCCAGTGGAGGTGCCCTGGGACCCTCTGTCCAGGCTCCAGCTACAGCTCGCGAGGGGCTCTGCTCTGCAGCAGCTCCTGTGTGACAGCTGCCAGCCCCAGGGGTGGCCTTCAGAGACAGGGTCCTCTGGAGGTAGCACTGGGTACGTATGGTCAGACAGTGGAGTGCTGCCTGACAGCCTGAGACATTTCACACGTGCTTAAAAGGATAGAATCATAGAATCATAGAATCGTAAGGGTTGGAAAGGACCTTAAGATCATCTAGTTCCAGCCCCCCTGTCATGGGCAGGGACACCTTGCCCTAAACCACGTGGTTCAAGGCTCTGTCCAACCTGGCCTTGAACACCGCCAGGGATGGAGCATCCACAACCTCCCTGGGCAACCCATTCCAGTGCCTCACCACCCTCACTGTAAAGAACTTCTTCCTTATATCTAATCTAAACTTCCCCTGTTTAAGTTTGAACCCATTACCCCTTGTCCTACCACTACAGTCCCTAAGGAAGAGTCCCTCCCCAGCATCCTTACAGGTCCCCTTCAGATACTGGAAGGCTGCTGTGAGGTCACCACGCAGCCTTCTCTTCTCCATGCTGAACAGCCCCAACTCTCTCAGCCTGTCTTCATACGGGAGGTGCTCCAGCCCTCTTATCACCCTCATGGCCCTCCTCTGGACTCACTCCAACAGCTCCATGTCCTTTTTATGTTGAGGACACCAGAACTGTACGCAGTACTCCAAGTGAGGTCTCACGAGAGCAGAGTAGAGGGGCAGGATCACCTCCTTCGACCTGCTGGTCACGCTTCTTTTGATGCAGCCCAGGATACGGTTGGCTTTCTGAGCTGCAAGCACACACTGCCGCCTCATGTTAAGCTTCTCGTCAACCAACACCCCCAAGTCCTTTTCTGCAGGGCTGCTCTGAATCTCTTCTCTGCCCAACCTGTAGCAGTGCCTGGGATTGCCCCGACCCAGGTGTAGGACCTTACACTTGGCTTGGTTAAACTTCATAAGGGTGGCATCGGCCCACCTCACAAGCGTGTCAAGGTCCCTCTGGGTGGCATCCCTTCCCTCCAGCGTATCAACCGAACCACACAGCTTGGTGTCGTCAGCAAACTTGCTGAGGGCGCACTCAATCCCACTGTCCATGTCGCCGACAAAGATGTTGAACAGGACTGGTCCCAACACCGATCCCTGAGGGACACCACTCGTTACAGGTTTCCAACTGGACATCAAGCCATTTACCACAACTCTTTGCGTGCGGCCATCGAGCCAGTTTTTTATCCACCGAGTGGTCCATCTATCAAATTGATGTCTCTCCAATTTAGAGACAAGCATGTCCAAGGATGAGCATGTCCTCATCACTTGAAACACTTTGCATCAACTGTCTGTGTTTTCCCATGATCCAAATGAGGGATTTCCAGGATTTGTGTTTAAAGAAACAGCTGGTGAGTATGGAGAGACACCAGCATAGGAAGGGATGTACTGGGGTGAGAAGAAGGTGGGGAAGCGTGCTGGGTGCCTGCAGCCTGCAGGGAAACAGGCACAGGCGTGGGATAGTGCAGGATGGGCTGTGGTGCAATGGCCAAGGGCGCTGGCAAGGCTGAATGTCCCTGACAGAACCCAAGTTTTTGTCCCTTTGGCTATGGCTGATGTCCCTGCCACAGCGGCCTAAGAGCAGACACAATCATCATCATGGCCATGGGGCATCATTACCTCCTTGCACCTGGGGAGGTCAGAAGGTGTCATCCCATTGTCCTTCACTTGGCATCACACTCCCCACATTCCCAGGAAGACCCTGAGCCAGGGGCTGGTGGTCAGGGCTTGGTCATCCTCCTTCACCAAACAAACCAGGGGTGTTCTCAGCATCAGAGTTGCTGCACTTTGCCTTTGCCTGCCCGTGATCATGGCCTCCAGTGCTCTGCTCTAATGAGTCCCTGGGGAGGCTTTGTCAGGAATGGCCTCAGCGGGGCCCAGTGATGCTTCAAGGGACTTGGGAATTGCTTCTGAGTTTGACTTCTTGAGAGGGCTCTTCAGTCTCCTCTTGGAGACTGAGGTGCATGGACTCAGCACCACAAAGGCCCTGAGGCTCATTCAAACACAGAAAACCCTGAGGAGCCATGTCTCTGCCTGGAATTTTCCTCAACTCCTCATGACTTGCACAACTCATTGCAGAGGTTTAATCTGGAGACGTAATGATGAAGATTTCAGAGAAAGTTTCCTAAAGGAGGTTTTTCTTTCAAGGGTATTATCCATCATTTTTCAGTTTACAGAAGATGTGACAGCAGCATTCTGCAATGGATATTGGCCCAGAGGGTCTCCCGAAGTCATCTGGACAGGCAGGAGAAGCAGTCCCTTGAGGTCCCACGCTGTATGGACAACCTCACTCCTCACCTCCCCAAGCCCCACAGTTCCCTCATCGGCCCCCTGGGACTAGATGATCTTAAGGTCCTTCCCGACCGTCACTATTCTATGATTCTACGATCCCACTGTCCATATTGCTGATAAAGATGTTGAATGGTGCCACTCCAAATACCAAATCCTGAAGGACACCACTCGTCACCAGACTGCACTTGGACATCCGGCCATTGACCACAGCTCTCTGAGTGAGACCATCCAGTCCATTCTTTGTGCACCAAGTGCATCTGTCAAATCCATGCCTCTGCAATTTAGAGACAAGGATGTCGTGCAGGACAGTGTCAAATGCCATGCATGAGTCCAGGTAGACAACATCAGTCTCTCTTCCCTTATCCACCACTGCTATGGCCCCATCGTAGAATGTCACCAAATTTGTCAGGCAGGATTTGCCCTTAGTGACGCCATATTGGCTGTCACCAGTCACCCCCTTATTGTCCATGTGGTTAACAGAGTTTCCAGGAATATCTGCTCCATGATCTTGTTGGGCACTGAGGGGAGAATCCAAGTGCATACACTCTGGAGACTGCCTTTAGTTCCCCTCTTCATCCTTTGGGCCTTTTACATAAACTGCAAGGCAGCATCTGGCTGTTGGCAGTTGTCAGGGAGTTCCTCCACTCTCCATGATGTTTTAAAGACAACGGAGAGTGGTCTCAAACCCCTTGGCACCTGAGACCCCACTATTTCATGGTCACTACAGCCCAGGCTCACAATGGTTTTCTCATCCCTGATCACCCCTCTGCAAAGACTGGATTCAGGTGAGCACCTCCTTTGTTGGCTTACCTTGTACCTGTGTAAAGAAGTTGTCCCAAGAGACCCCAACACCTGCTGGACAGTTTTGCATGCTGCTGTGCTCCCCTTTCAGAGACTGTCAGGATCATTGAAGTCCCCAGTGAGACCTGGGCTCATGGATCTGGAGACTTCATTAGGTTGCTAAAATAAGGCTTAGTCCACCTTCTTACCCTGGTTTGCAGGTGCTTTGTCTCCCACCAGGATGCCACGCTAAGTGGCCTCTCATTTGACCCTCACCCACAAGGGCTCACCCAACTTGGTGCATGTGCATAGAGGAGCACCACACATGTGACAAGCTCCTTCTGATGGAGGGCATCCCCATCATCCCATATGCCCCATGGCAGCACCACTGTGAGTGCTCCAACCACCCCTCACCATTTATTCCATCAAAGTAAAACATCAGACTTCATCTCCTCCTGTCTGCGGGCACTGATGCATGTCTGGGCTGTAGCTCCTCAGCTCTGGCACCAGAGACAAACTTAGACTTGTCACAGGCAAGTCACAAACCCAGTTCCAAGTGCCTAAGACCCAATGTATGGAAATGCTCTGCTTGAGACCAGAGACATGCTGGAAGAGATGGCAGGTGGCAATGTGAAGGAGCCAAAAGAGGGAATGCTTCTCTCTTCAAGGCGAGAGAAAATCTGGGATGGGCTCTGCAATCTGGCCAGCAGAGGCCTGTATTTAGCCATTGAGTAGGTGCCCTGAATGTGGTTAGGCAATGTCAGGAAGGCCATGGGACAACCACCATTAAAGTCGATGAAGATCTAGGAAATACAGCTGATGGAGAAGAGAAAGAGAGGGACTCTAGTTCCATTTGGTCAGCTGGCTGCCTCTGAAGGCTGCCATGGACATAATGAATGGTGGAGGTTTTAGTTGTCCTAAATGAGACATCTGCTTTAATTTCTGTCTACAAAAGTAATTCCTCACCAGGCTCCAAGGTGAGATCCTCAGATGCTGTCCTCTCCCTCAGCATTACTTCATTAGACCATACAGCGCTCTGAACTCCCTCAATCTCTTGATTAGGATGGGGACTGAAACAAAGAGCTCCCGTGCAGGTACCTACTTTGCGCATGCCTGAAGAGGGGCAAGAGGAATCCCTCCTCCTGCGGGTTTGTGGCAGGCGTAGGAGGGAGCTGAGCCTCTTCTAGCCCCAGGACATCAAACCAGAATGAGAGGCCTTGAGTGACTTGGCTGGATCCCTTCCCTCTTGGTAACTGTCTCAGTGTCCTGCCTAATGATGACACAAGAAAAGGCGATTCTCATGCCCTATTCTGTTGCTGACAGGAGAAATGCCACTGCTGGAAGTTCCTCTTCCAGCTGAGGGAGGGAACACCAGTGCTTGCTTCAGGCTGCTTCCCATGCTGTTCCCCTGGAGCCCCAGGGAGCCCTGAAGGGAGCACAGAGGGGCAGAGGCAGTGCCACCTTGGGCTGGGCCTCTGCTGCTGAGCTGGGTGGGCTCCTGGGACGCAGATAGATGCTGGCAAGCGGTTAGTGCTGCAGAGAGACAGCTCTGCCCAGGAGCAGGGCTGGGGCACTGCCTGCAGGCACCGAGGGGAGACCTGTGAACCTCAGAGAGCTTAAAGGCACTTGGCAGTGGAGGATGCTGTGATCTCCCTGCAGGAGAAACCTTCCCAGCCCTATGCGTGATAACACTCTGGGTGCAGGGCAATGCAGCTGCAGTTCCTGGAGTGATCTCCTAAAGCTGCTGCCTCGGACAGTCCATGGGATCTGTCAGGATGAGTCTCTTAGTTTTTCTATGTAGATAGGAAGGAGGATGTGCTCCAGAGCAGGTCTTCCCTCTGCACCACCCGAGGGACAGGCCATTAGGGCTGCCTTCTCCCGGGGATGGCTGTGGAGGTGCATATGGGTGTGCAGCCAGGGACTGTTCAAGAAGCACAGCAAGGCTGTGAGAGGCTCGCTGAAAGGGAAGGATCCTGTTCTATCAGTCTTCTGCTCTGCGTTGTCTGGGTGGGCAATGGGACATAGAAATTAATGTCTCCATTCGGGAGAAGGCACTGAGATTCCAAATGTATTAGAATAGTTACTGTTAGAGGTGAATAACCAGGGAGCATCAGAAACCAGCACATGATGTCTCACAGACAGCATCAGTGTCACCTTTCCAGCCTCACCAGGGTTGGAGTGAGGTTCCCATCAGAGCCTGCACAGGCAGAGATGCCCCTGGGCAGAGCCCCGCTGCCGGGAGGGGTGTGCAGGGCAGAGCTGAGCACACAGCCCATGGGATGGGCTCTGGGAGCACTGACATGGGGCAGAGCTGGGCACAGAGCAGCAGCTCCCGGCAGGGACAGCTCCAGGCAGCAGAGCCATGGGCAGGGAGTGGAGGGAAACTGCAGCCCATCCCTGGGGAGGGCACATTCAGGCAGCTCTCTTGTTGTCTGGCGCTGGAGGTGGCTTCTGGCCATGCTTTGCTGGGCAAAGAGCTGACTGTCTCTCTAGAACACCTCCTCTGCAGTTCCCTGCCTGTCTGCTCTGCCTGTCCTGCTGGGCTTGCAACCTGCCCCTAGACAGGCACAGCTCTCCCGTACGGTCCTGGTGAGTGTGGCGCCTTCCCTTGAAGGTCAGAACTCTGTGCTCAGACTCATTTGCTTCTCCCCATGAGAGGCTGTATCCTGCTCTGTCTATCAAACATTCTGCTGCTGTTCTCCTAACTTTGCTGTAGAGCAAAGAGAGCAGAGCCCTTTTATCTCTCCTATCCTGAGATTCTTCACATTTCACTCACAAAAAATAGAATTCCTAAATCTAAAAACAGGACTTCTCAGATATGAATTTTGGGGTCAAAAAAAAAAAAAAAAAGAGCTTGGGAGCCACGCTGCACATTCGGCCATGAGCACCAGAAACAGGAAAAAGCTTTTGAACTTTGGGGTGTGTGCGGAAAATTGACTGGTTCTGCTCTGAGAAGTCTTTTCTAACTTGTCACTGCCTGTTCCTCCTTCGAGAGTACCCTGAAGCAGCAGATGTCCAAAAGCAGCTCCATCACCCAC
This sequence comes from Strigops habroptila, assembly GCF_004027225.2. Lineage (NCBI taxonomy): Eukaryota > Metazoa > Chordata > Aves > Psittaciformes > Psittacidae > Strigops > Strigops habroptila. The sequence continues at coordinate 22,313,712 of NC_044285.2, forward strand.
TTCCTCCTCCTGCCATTCGCAGACATGCGGGAGCTGCAGCTCTGGCTCTTCTGGCTCTTCCGGCTCTTCCTGGGCATCTCCCTGGCTGCGTCCCTGGGCAACGGCCTCATCATCACCAGCACAGCCTGCGACCAGCACCTCCATACCCCCATGTACTTCTTCCTGCTCAGCCTCTCCCTCCTGGACCTGGGCTGCATCTCCACCACTGGCCCCAAATCCATGGCCAATTCCCTCTGGGACACCAGGGTCATCTCCTACACAGAATGTGCTGCACAGGTCTTCTTTTTCTTCTTCTTGTTTACAGCAGAGTTTTCCCTGCTCACTGTGATGTCCTACGACCGCTACGTGGCCATCTGCAAGCGCCTGCACTACGGGATCCTCCTGGGCAGCAGAGCTTGTGTCCACGTGGCAGCAGCTGCCTGAGGCAGTGGGTTTCTCAATGCTGTGCTGCACACAGCCAATACGTTTTCACTACCCCTCTGCCGAGGCAATGTTGTGGAGCAGTTCTTCTGTGAAATCCCCCAGATCCTCAAGCTCTCCTACTCACATTCCTACCTCAGGAAATTTTGGCTTCTTGTGGTTGGTACGTGTTTATCATTTCGGTGTTTTGTTTTCATTGTTTGGTCCTATGTGCAGATCTTCAGGGCCGTGCTGAGGATCCCCTCTGAGCAGGGACGCCTTAAAGCCTTTTCCACTTGCCTCCCTCATCTGGCCACAGCCTCCCTGCTTGTCAGCACTGCAGCATTTGCCTATCTGAAGCCCCCTTCCAGGTCCTCCCCATCCCTGGATCTGGTGGTGGCAGTGCTGTATTCGATGGTGCCTTCAGCAGTGAACTCCCTCATCTACAGCCTGAGGACCCAGGAGCTCAAGGATGATCTGAGGAAGCTGGTGACTGGATGTGTTTCAGCAGCCATACGCTGCCTGCTTACCTCTGCAAAGGGCTCCCAGTGTAGGTCATGACAGGCTAAGTCTCTCCTGCTTTATATTTGTTTTGCACTTGTGATGGTGTTCAGTATCTGCCTATCTTGTCTGACCCACAGACTTCATGTGAGTTGGGGTGTCTCATTATATTTAAAGGAAATAAATGATCCTGCAGCAACTTCTTTTCTGTGATATGTCCTCACATAGTGGGAATGAAGGGGAATGAAATCAGTTTTCTGGCTGCTCCAGCTCTGGGATGGCTGCTCCAGCTCTGGGATGGCTGCTCTGTGCCTGGAGCAGGAAGAGCTCTGGAGGAGCCCAAGGGCCTGGGCTGTTGTGCTGGTGTGGGGAGATGGGATGGCATGGAGGCACTGCAGACCCCAAGGGCCTGGGCTGTTGTGCTGGTGTGGGGAGACGGGATGGCATGGGGGCACTGCAGACCTCTCAGGGTGTCCTGGGCAGGAGAGGAGGGGACACAGGTGTCCCTGCAGGGGACGCACCTGCAATGGCACAGGCTGGGGCTGTCTGGCTGGGAGCAGCCCATGGCAAAGGTCTGGGTGGGTAGGAGCCGGACAGGAGGCAGCGTGTGCCCTGGCAGCAAGGGAGGACAGCAGCATCCTGGGCTGTACGACCAGGAGCACGGCAGGAGAATCATAGAATCATAGAATCAACCAGGTTGGAAACGATCTTTAAGGTCATCATGTCCAACTGTTCCCTGGCACTGCCAAGGCCACCACTAAACCATATCACTGGGGGCCTTATTCACCGTGTGTGAACACTTCCAGGGACGGTGACTCCAGCACTGCCTTGGGCAGCCTGTTCCAATGCCTGAGCACCCTTTGGGGAAGAAATTGTTCCTAATCTCCATCTAACCCTCTCCTGGTGCAGCTTGAGGCCATTTCCCCTTGTCCTGTCACTTGTTCCTTGGGAGAAGAGACCAATCTCACATGACTACAACCTTCTGTCAGGTAGTTAAGGAGAGCGATAAGGTACCGCCTGAGCCTTCTCTTCTCCAGACTAAACCCCGCCAGGTCCCTCAGCTGTTCCTCAACATACTTGTACTCCAGGCCCTGCACCAGTTCCGTTGCCCTTCTCTGGACCCACTCCAGCACCTCAATGTCTCTCTTGTCGTGAGGGACCCAGAACTGAACACAGGATTCGAGGTGCAGCCTCACCAGTGCCCAGTACAGGGGCACAGTCACTGCCATGGCCCTGCTGCCACACTGGTGCTGATACAGGCCAGGATGCTGGTGGCTTCTTGGCTGCCTGGGCACAAGCTGCTCATGTTCAGCTCTGTCAATCAGCACTCCCAGGTCCTTTTCGATGAGCAATTTCCAGCAACTCTTTCCCAAGCCTGGAGCGTTGCAGGGGGTTTTTGTGGCACAAGAACAGGACCTGGCACTTTGCCTTCTTGAACCTCATCCCATTGGCCACAGCCTATGGATCCAGCCTGTCCAAAGGAAGAGGAACTCTGGAATACTCCATCCAGGTTTCAGATCCCCAGTTCAGGAACAATATTGGCAAGCAGGAGTGGGTTTAGCAACGGGCCCTCAGGAGAGCCAGGGGCAAGAGCACATTGCCTGTGGGGAGAGGCTGGGGGAGCTGGGCTTGTCCAGCCTGGAGAAGGGAAGGCTGATGGGGACCGGAGATCTCGGGAAGGGAAGGCTGCCAGCGACTGGCTGCCTGTACCGGCAGGGAGGACATGGAGAATACAGAGCCAGGCTCCTCACCATGGTGCCTAGTGGGAGGACAAAAGGCAATGGGAGAGAGTGACAGAGGAGAGGTTCAGCCAGGACATAAGGAAACCTTGTTCCCATAGGCTCAGGCAAGTGCTGCATCAGGTCCCCCAGAGAGGCTGTGCAGTCTCTGGCCTTGGGGTTTTCCAAGTCAGACTGAATCAAGCCTTGAACCACTTGGTCTGACCCTGTTTCTGGCAGGTTGGACTTGAGACCTCCTGGCGTCCCTTCCAACCTTAGTTCTCTTATAATCCTACAACGACGGGCTTATGAAGGGCCACAAAGATGCTCCAAAGGCTGGTGCACATCTCCAATGAAGATAGGCTGAGAGAGGTGAGGGTGTTCAGGCTGGAGAAGAGAAGGCTCCAGGGAGACCTTACTAAGCCCCTACCTAAACAGGGCCTACAAGAAATCTGGAGAGGGGCTTTTGGCAAGGGTGTGCAGTGACAGGATGTCGTGGTTTGAGCCCAGCCGGTAACTCAGAACCACACAGCTGCTCGCTCCCCCTGTTCTTTCTCCCCCCACTCCCAGAGGGATGGGGAGGAGAATCGGAAGAATGTAACTCCCACGGATTGAGATAAGAGCAGTCCCGCAACTAAGGTATAATACAAAACCACTACTGCTACCACCAATGATAATAATGATTAGTGAAATAACAAGGGGAGAGCATACAATTGCTCACCACCCGCTGACCGATATCCAGCCCGACCCGAGCAGAGATCTGGGCCTTCCGGGTAACTCCCCCCGGTTTATATACTGGGCATGACGTGCTGTGGTATGGAATACCCCTTTGGCCAGTTTGGGTCAGGTGTCCTGTCTCTGCTTCCTCCTGGCTTCCCTTCCTCCCTGGCAAAGCATGAGACTGAGAAAGTCCTTGGTTGGAATAAACATTACTTAGCAACAACTAAAAACATCAGTGTTATCAGCGTTGTTCCCAGGCTGAAAGTTAAAAAGCACAGCACTGCACCAGCTACTAAGAAGGAGAAAAATGACTGCTATAGCTGAACCCAGGACACAGGACAAGGGGGAATGGCTTTAAGCTGAAAGAGGGGAGATTTAGATCAGACATTAGAAGGAATTCTTCCCTGTGAGGGTGGTGGAACACTGGCACAGGGTGCCCAGAGGAGCTGTGGCAGCCCCATTCCTGGCAGTGTTCAAGCCCAGGTAGGATGGGGCTTGGAGCAACCTACTCTATTGGACCACTCTAAACCACTACCATAACACACACAAAAACACCTGAAACACCTCAAAAAACCCACAAACCACCCCCACAACACCGAATGGACACCCTAAAACATCCCCAGAGATCCTCACTGGGATCCCCAAATTACACATGTCCCTGTTCCCTCTGTGCTGTGATGCTGTGACCTAAATCAAACCCTAATGCCTAACCCTAACCCCAACCCCTATCCCTGATTGAAAGCCCTGTTCCTGACCTTAACTCTAAGCCTCATTTATTTTTATGAGAAGTTATAATACAATGTAATTAAAATTATTATATATTATAATAATAGAAATTATTATATAATACATCTATATTACCATTATAAATTATACACTCTAATATAAATGCTTTTCAGCCCAGTGGGTCCATGACACCTCAGGCCATAGAAACTGGGGGGAGTCACCCAGAAGGGATGAGTCGCTGCTCGGATCAGGCTAGGTGTTGCTCAGTGGGTGCTGAACAATTATATTGGGCATCACTGCTGCCTATTGGTGTTTTCTTTCCCCTTTTGGTTCCATCTTTCTCCCCTTGATGTTTCCACTATTATTAATCACAATAATACTAATATTACAATGCGCTTGATTTTAGTTCCTGAACTGTTCTCATCTCCACCCATGGGTTTTACATTGTTCCCATTCTCCTCCCCATCCCACCCGGGTGCTGAGCAAGCTGCTGCTGGTGCTGAGTTCCTGGCTGACTTTAAACACTGACCCTGTCCTGGCCCCTTTGCTGTGGCAGCAGGGGCTGGACGTTTGTACTCTTGGAGCTCGGCTCTTTGTATGTTCACGGAGCTGGAAGCAGCATTATTTGGCCCAGGAACGGCAGCTCCCGAGTGTTGCTGGGGCTGGGGAAGTGCTTACCCACAGCAGGGGAGGCCCAGCAACAGCTTTCTGTCCTGGTGCTGTTGCTGTGGGAGTACAGGGGCTCCTGCGCGCATTGCCACAGTGAGGATTGCGCAGGTGTGGCCAGAGTCCACCAGCTGCTTCCCACCTTCTGGAAAGCCTGGTGGGTGTTTGCAGGCATTGGCGGTACCTGCCATGGCCTCCTCCTCCTTACACAATGGCCAAAGCTCACCCTAGAGCCTTGCCAGAGCCCTAATGTTCCCCTCTTGTCTGCCAGAATTCCCAGTGGGCATCCGCAGGCTTTGCCTTAGTTTGTGAGGGACACTGCTGCCTTCTGCAGTGCCTGGAGGGCTTCCGTTGCTGGAACCCAACAGCTCGCATGATGCCTTCTGGAATGCCCAGCACAAGGGATCACTAGAACCTGTCAGGGCCCTGCTGCCTTCCGCAACACCTAGTGGGCTTCTGGGCCGTGCCTGCGACTGCTGGGGCCTTTGTCACCTTCCAGAATGCATTGCCAGAGCCCAGAAGAGCACTGGAGCCTTCCGCAGTGCCTGGTGCTGGCCTGGGCTTTACCAGAGCCCACCGAGACCCCTCCTGCCTTCTGCAATGCCCAGTGGGCTTCCACGGGTGTTGCCAGAGCCAGGCAGGTCTTCTTGTACTGAGCTCCCAGTGACAGCACCAGCAGCTGCGCTGCCCAGGGGCTGCTCCTGCCCTCACACCTTCTCAGCACCTTCGACACCAGCAGCTCCTGCACACACAAGGCTCCTGCTTCACCCCCAGCACCTCTGCAGCCAGAGCTGAGCTCCAAGCACATGAACAAGCCCAGTGCCTCCTCCTCACCTCTCCCCTGCTCCTCCAGCTGGGATGGCACCAGCACATCTACTGACAGCTTCTCCTCCCTTTAGAGCACAGACCCAGAATGAGTTTCAAGCAAATGCTAAACTAGGATTGAAAAGTCAAAGAACACGTACCTGGATGCGCAGGGCAGCCAAGGGAGATGCAGCCTCCCGAGGGAGGTGTCTCCTCTGCACTGGTTACTGCAGGACTCTTGCTTCTTAAATAGCGCATGGTCACTGTGGAGGCCCCCATCACAATGGGCATCTCTACAGCAACTGCCACTGCTTTGCGATATCAGCAGCATTGTGCCCATGGCCACTGGACACCCAGGAGTGCTCCGGGAGTCACTGCAGAGGGACCAGCCTCTGGCCAGCCAGCTCAGGGAGGTCCCTCACAGGCTGCTCTTCCTCAGTGCCTTTTGTCTGGAGGTGGAGCATGCGAGGGGTCACAGCTCAACCTGGGCAATGAACAGGGCGTCACATCCACCTACGAGCAGTGGAGAGCGACCGACATTCGCAAATAAGAGAATCATGGAGTCCCAGCCTGGTCTGGGGTGGAAGGAACCTTAGAGCTCATCCAGTTCCAACCCCTGCCATGGGCAGGGACACCTTCCACTAGAGCAGGTTGCTCCAAGCCCTCGTGTCCTACCTGGCCTTGAACACTGCCAGGGGTGGGGCAGCCACAGCTCCTCTGGGCACCCTGTGCCAGTGTTCCACCACCCTCACAGGGAAGAATTCCTTCTAATGTCTGATCTAAATCTCCCCTCTTTCAGCTTAAAGCCTGTCGTGGTTTGAGCCCAGCTGGTAACTGGCAGCCGCTTGCTCACTCCCCCCACTTCTTCCTCCCCCTGCTCCCGGAGGGATGGGGAGGAGAATCGGAAGAATGTAACTCCCACGGGTTGAGATAAGAGCAGTCCAGTAACTAAGCATAAGGTATGATACAAAACTGCTACTACTACCACTAATAATAATAATGATAAGGGAAATAACAAGGGGAGAGCATACAATTGCTCACCACCTGCCGACCGATATCCAGCCCGACCCAAGCAGTGATCTGAGCCTTCTGGGTAACTCCCCCCGGTTTATATACTGGGCATGACGTGCCATGGTATGGAATACCCCTTTGGCCAGTTTGGGTCAAGTGTCCTGCCTCTGTTTCCTCCCGGCTTCCCCTCCTCCCTGGCAAAGCATGAGACTGAGAAAATCCTTGGTCGGAGTAAACACTACTTAGCAACAACTAAAGACATCGGAGTTATCAGCGTTGTTCCCAGGCTGAAAGTTAAAAACACAGCACTGCACCAGCTACTAAGAAGGAGAAAAATGACTGCTATAGCTGAACCCCCGACAAAGCCATTCCCTCTTGTCCTGTCACTGCACACCCTCGCCAAAAGCCCTCTCCAGATTTCTTGTAGGCCCTGTTTAGGTAGGGGCTTAGTAAGGTCTTCCTGGAGCCTTCTCTTCTCCAGCCTGAACACCCTCACCTCTCTCAGCCTGTCTTCATCAGAGACGCGCTCCAGCCGTTGGAGCATCTTTGTGGTCTTTCATAAGCCCATCATTGTAGGATCATAACAGAACAGAGGTTGGAAAGGATGCCAGGAGGCCTCAAGTCCAACCTGTCAGAAACAGGATCAGACCAAGTGGTTCAAGGCTTGATTCAGTCTGACTTGGAAAACCCCAAGGCCAGAGACTGCACCGCTTCTCTGGGGGACCTGATGCAGTACTTGCCTGAGCCTATGGGAACAAGGTTTCTTTATGTCCTGGCTGAACCTCTCCTCTGTCACTCTCTCCCATTGCCTTTTGTCCTCCCACTAGGCACCATGGTGAGGAGCCTGGCTCTGTATTCTCCATGTCCTCCCTGCCGGTACAGGCAGCCAGTCGCTGGCAGCCTTCCTTTCCCGAGATCTCCGGTCCCCATCAGCCTTCCCTTCTCCAGGCTGGACAAGCCCAGCTCCCCCAGCCTCTCCCCACAGGCAACGTGCTCCAGTCCCTGGTTGCCCTGAAGTGCCTGTTGCCAAATCCGCTCCTGCTTGCCAATATTGTTCCTGAATTGGTGATCTGAAACCTGGATGGAGTATTCCTGAACATCCCTTCCCTTGTTCTCCTAGCTCTCTGTGAAAGCTCCAGTATCCATGAGGGATGTCAGATGTAACAGAGGTCCAGTGTCTGCACTCACAACTATGAAGATTGTGGCTGCAGATCAGAGGCTTAACGTGACTTGACCATGATTCTGTCTGAGGGTTTTGTTTCTTTTCTTTTTTTCTAATATTACATCTGAGAAGTGAGATTTTCAAGTGTAGAAATTCTAATTTTTGTGACTGAAGTTGTGACAGTCATAGGGCAGGATGGATAGATAGAAGCATGTGTAGCTTAGTGCATAGTCTGGTGAGATGCAGAGTCCATCCGCCTTGTTCCCACTTCCTCGGTACCTTCACTTGTCCTGCCAAAGAATGAATGCATACAGAAATATCTGTGAAAGAACAAAGACTGTGGTGTGAGCAAGGGAGCCCTGTTTCAAAGGGCAGATCTGACAAAATTTCTCTTTCCCAGCCCAGAGGTGCCCTGGTGATGGAGAAAGAAACCCCCCCTCCCAGATAGAAGCAAATGAGTCTGGGCGCAGAGTGCCGAACCCCAAGGGAAGGCTCCGCACCCTCAAGGACCGTACGGGAGAGCTGTGCCTGTCTAGGGGCAGGTTGCAAGCCCAGCAGGACAGGCAGAGCAGACAGGCAGGGAACTGCAGAGGAGGTGTTCTAGAGAGACAGTCAGCTCTTTGCCCAGCAGAGCATGGCCAGAAGCCACCTCCAGCGCCAGACAACAAGAGAGCTGCCTGAATGTGCCCTCCCCAGGGATGGGCTGCAGTTTCCCTCCACTCCCTGCCCATGGCACTGCTGCCTGAAGCTGTCCCTGCCGGGAGCTGCTGCTCTGTGCCCAGCTCTGCCCCATGTCAGTGCTCCCAGAGCCCATCCCATGGGCTGTGTGCTCAGCTCTGCCCTGCACACCCCTCCCGGCAGCGGGGCTCTGCCCAGGGGCATCTCTGCCTGTGCAGGCTCTGATGGGAACCTCACTCCAACCCTGGTGAGGCTGGAAAGGTGACACTGATGCTGTCTGTGAGACATCATGTGCTGGTTTCTGATGCTCCCTGGTTATTCACCTCTAACAGTAACTATTCTAATACATTTGGAATCTCAGTGCCTTCTCCCGAATGGAGACATTAATTTCTATGTCCCATTGCCCACCCAGACAACGCAGAGCAGAAGACTGATAGAACAGGATCCTTCCCTTTCAGCGAGCCTCTCACAGCCTTGCTGTGCTTCTTGAACAGTCCCTGGCTGCACACCCATATGCACCTCCACAGCCATCCCCGGGAGAAGGCAGCCCTAATGGCCTGTCCCTCGGGTGGTGCAGAGGGAAGCCCTGCTCTGGAGCACATCCTCCTCCCTATCTACATAGAAAAACTAAGAGACTCATCCTGACAGATCCCATGGACTGTCCGAGGCAGCAGCTTTAGGAGATCCCTCCAGGAACTGCAGCTGCATTGCCCTGCACCCAGAGCGTTATCACGCACAGGGCTGGGAAGGTTTCTCCTGCAGGGAGATCACAGCATCCTCCAATGCCAAGTGCCTTTAAGCTCTCTGAGGTTCACAGGTCTCCCCTCGGTGCCTGCAGGCAGTGCCCCAGCCCTGCTCCTGGGCAGAGCTGTCTCTCTGCAGCACTAACCGCTTGCCAGCATCTATCTGCGTCCCAGGAGCCCACCCAGCTCAGCAGCAGAGGGCCCAGCCCAAGGTGGCACTGGCTCTGCCTCTCTGGGCTCCCTCCAGGGCTCCCTGGGTCTCCAGGGCAACAGCATGGGAAACAGCCTGAAGCAAGCACTGATGTTGTCTCCCTCAGCTGGGAGACACACTGCCTTCCTGCAGTGTCAATTCTCTGCTGAGAGACAGAGTTTGCTCTGAACAACAGCTTTTCTTAGAACTGTAGAACTATTTAGGTTGGAAAAGACCCTTAAGAACATTGAGTCCAACCATTAACCAAACACTGTCAAGTCCACCACTAAGCCATGTCCAAAAGTGCCACATCTACAACTCTTTTAAATACCTCCAGGGATGGTGACACAATCACTTTTCTGGGCAGCCTGTTTCTTGTCTTGTCATTAGACAGGACAGGCAGACCTGGACAGGCAGGGATCTCCTTTACCCCTGCTGAAAAAAGGGATTCAGCCTGGGTAGTTGAGGCATCTCCTTCTGGGACTGTAGCCCTGGGGCTGGAAGGGGACTCAGCTCCCTCCCAGGCTCACCACAAACCCCCAGGAGGTGGGATTCCTCCTGCCTCTGGTCAGGTGTTCATTAAAAAGGCACCTACATGTGAGCTCCTTGTCTCAGCTCTCATGGTCATTAATAGTGATGGGAGTTAGGAATGAGGTGTCCAGATGCAAATTTCTGGTGACATTTGGCATTACAGTGCTGGTCAAAGTTACATGCAGGTAATAGAGACAGGTCAAAGATACATGTAGTCTGATATAGAGACAAGACAGTATCTTTGGGAATATTCTTGTAGCACTCAGAGGCATCAGCCATCAGTTGCTATCACTGAAGCAAGGTCTAGCCTTTCTGCCACCCATTAGCTGCAGGCATTGAGTGAACACAAAGTACATACATCACTGCAGGGTCTTTACTCACTCCCTTGATGATTCAAGCAAGGAAGAGCCCAAGCTTTTTATCTGCGTGCCTGGGTCCATCTGGCCTTCAGAGACAGCATCCTTCAAGCACAGCGATTGTTCATAGCAAAACTCAGTCAAGCTCAAACGGGAGTTCAAGGGTAACAGGATGAGAAGAAACAAGATAACAGAGGACCACTACTAAGTAAAGCAAGAGTACATGCAGGTAGATCTCAGCCTGTTTCCTCTTTGCCTCAGTTACAACCAGCAAGGTCTCCCAGGCCTTTGTGCTTTGAGGCAGGACTCTGGATGGGAAAGGGGAACAACCAGCACTGGATGGGGATCAAGCCAGGGGTTACTTTGCAAACTACACCCTTACCAGTCCATGGGACCAAAGGCGCTGCATCCAAGGTGCTGAGAGAATGTTTTTCACCAGGACGTGCTGGTTTGTTCTTGTCCCAGGAAGAAAGGCACTGGACTCTGTGAGGCATCATTTAAAATGCTGTTCCTTAGATCTAGCACTGTAAGGGGAGAATTGTACAGATAATCACGTCCCTTTAGATGGCTGGAACCCCAGGAGGTGGAGTATGGAGACAAGAAAGATTAGGAGGGTGGGTGCCCCCTGCAGGAATGGGAAGCTTGTATTTCTGGAGGTCAGTTATGTGACAGGCAAGAGGTTGGGTTGGCTTTTGTCACTGGGGATCAGAGGAGCTGGTAAGAGGGACATTGTGCTCAAAGTTACAAACTACTTGACCAGGGAGGGGAAACAGAAAAGGTCTTTTGTCAGCACCTGAGGAAGTCTCCACGTTAATGAGCAGGTTCCTATGGAACTGGAATTGCCCCAGCATTCACTGGCCAGGCAAAGCAACAGGGTGCAACAGTCTGGAGGGTCTTGGGACAACCTGGAGGATGCAAGCAAGGAACTGGGATATCTGAAGTGATTGAGGACTGTGAGCAGGGCTATGAAAGAAGCCAGATGTGTTGTAGGGAATTCACAGACATTGCCAAATGCCCCGAAACCCACAGCCATACTTGTACAGTGAGTTGGGAGGTTTCTGAGTGCAGGAAGATTACAAAAAGCTTCTGATAAAGAAAAGGTTTTTAATTTATTACTTTTCATTTTAGAAAATTCTATTCCATTGCCACTGATGCAGAGTGTCTCTTCCAGAGGCCTGGACAGGCAGGAAAAGCAGCCCTGAAGGTCCGACGCTGCACTGAGCACCTCGCTCCTCACCCTTCACCTCCCCACCCAACATTGCTCTCATTGTCCAGCTGAGACTTGCGTCACTTCTCCTCACATCCGACTTCTCCACTGAAGCTGGTGGTTGGATGGGGCAGCTCCTGTGCACCAGCTCCCAGCCTGGCTGCCTTAGAGACCTGCCTGCACACGGGCACAGCAGGATTGTTCCTCTGGGCAAGCAAAGCAAAGAAAAGCAGGACAAAGTGTCCTACACAGTAAAATACACTCAGGTTCCACATTCCTGGTACAAGCAGCACCTCACGTGATCACATTCCTAAACAGGGTAATAATCTCATGAGGAATATTTTAGAGAGACAGGTTGATACAAAGAGGTAGCTGTGAACGTGATTAAAGAGTTGCCAAGGAGACAATTTGACCATAGAAAATCTTGTAAGCCTTTACTGCCTGAGGCTCAAAGCAGCAGCTTAGGGGAGAGGACTCTGAATGAAGGAAGAGTGAGGGGAGGACACAACTGGACAACTTTGTCTAGACAGTCTGCTTAAAAGAGGGTTTCAGAGCTGGTCATTTTGTCCTGGACGGGCGAAAATCTATGAAAGATGAGAGGAATGGAGCATGTGGTGTCACAGGCAGGACAGCAGCAGTACAGTTACAGGGGAAGATCAGCATTCCTTTGGGATCGCCCTTGTGAAAGGTCATTGGATTGGCAGAGGTCTCTTGGCAGAGAGCACAAGGACGTGTTGCACTTACCTTTGAAAAAGGCCCCAAGTGCACCTCAGGGGTGCACAGGCTGTACAAGCTGCCTTTGGTGAGGTGTGTGCCAGCATCAGAGTCCTCTTGGGTGACATTTCTGGGCACCTAAAAGCCGCACGAAGGGTAACTCCTGCCTGGCCAACCTGAGAGCCTGCGGTTTTGCGTGAGGAGGAAAAGAGTGGATGTGGTTTCCCGCAGCTTCAGCACAGCTCTTGGCACGATCTCCCTCAATGCTGCTCTACCCAAGGGAAGCCATTGCAGTCTGGGTGGGTGGACAAACAGGAGGGTGAAGCACTTGTGTCAGCAGAAACAGCTCCAAGAGTTGAGGAGCCAGCAGGGACATTCCAAGCACCAGGAGATGCAGGTGCCTGCTCCTGGGCTGTCACCTCCGCAGCCACCAGGACACCACAAGGACCAGTGTAAGCCAGTGCCCTTCTTCTGCCCCAGCATCTGCAAAGCCAACAGTGCCATCATCAGTCGGGAATGTTGGGCAGCTCCCACAGGTGTTGCTGGAAGCTCCAAGGGCAGCTCAGCATTTTGGAATGTCTGGTGGGTTTCCTCTGGCGTTGCCAGAGCCTGCCAAGGCCTTTGCTGTGTTCACCTGTGTCTTCCAGAATGCCCAGGTGTCTTCCTGGTCACCATGGACCCTGGTGCCCCCTGGAATACCTGGAGGGCTTCCGAGCTCCGCCAGGGCTTTTGCTACCTTCCAGAATGCTGGACGGGCTCCTGTGGGCTTTAGCACAGTTCCAGAGCACCTGCCACATTCTGGAATGCCCGGTGGAATTCCGCAGCCTTGCCAGAGCCTGCTAAGGCCCATGTCTCATTCCGGAATGCCTGAAGGGCTTCTGCAGCATTGCCGGAGCCCTCCAGTTTCCCAGCAGGGCCTTTGCCACCTTCCAGAAGCCCTGATGTGCTGCCATGGGCATTCCTGGAGGCCGCCAGTGCTCCTGCCTCTGTCTAGAATGCACATCCAGGTTCTGTGGGCCCATCAGGGTTCATGCTGTCTTGCGAGCCTGCACAGGTTGTGCCAGATCCCACCAGGCCCTGCCACCTTCCGCAATGCCTGTGGGGCTTCTGAAGGTGTTCCAGGGGCCCGGAGGACTGGTAAAGCCAGTGTGACCTGAGCGGGCATTCCAGAAAGTGGCAAATCCTGGGAGGGGTCTGGCAACGCCTGCAGAAGCCTGCCAGGGATTGTAGCAGGGGACAATGGTGGTGGCGGGTTCTGGTAACCCTGCAGCAGCCCTGCAGGGGCAGAGCACAGGCCCCTGCTGGCAGCATGAGGAGGAACCAGCATCCAGCAGTGCCAGCATCCAGCTGGCAGGAGTTCCTGGCACCGAGCCTGCCCAGGCCTGGGGGAGCCCTCACTCCCTGCTCTGCAGTGGCTGCCCCAGGCAGCCCTTGGCTGGCTCCAGTGCAGAGCTGCTCTCCTGGGGAGCTCCCACCTCCTGCCAGGCCACCTGGGGCGGCTGGGGGGTCTCTCTGCCCTGCTGTGGGATGGAGGGATGTAGGGAGGAGGAGGGAAGGGCAGCGCAAGGGGCATGACCACACCAGTTAGTGTCACAGACCGGGTCACAAAGGGCCCCGCTGTGATTTGCTGCTGAGGGCGCGAGGGGCAGGGCATCCAGTGCAAGCTGGACCTGGAGCTGGGATAGTCCCTGTGCCAGGAGCTCCCCTGCTCTCGGGAACCTTCTCTTCAGCTCTCTTTGTACCCAGCCTGGATGTGCTGTGCTTCCTACAGCTCCATGACCCTCCATGGGGAATGGGGGCACTTGCTTTCTCTGCTGCTGCACGCCTGAAGGGAAATGGACTTGGAGCTCTGACTCGTGCTTCACAGGGGAAGGGTTCAGAGAAGTCATCCTGGTGGGGATAACTGAAAGGGCTTTATTAATGACAATGGTAATTAATCAGTGCCTGAATTAAAATCAATCCAGTGGTGATTAAGCAATAATTGAATTTTATTTCAACAGTGGTTTCACAATGATTTGAAGATGAATTAAATGGTAATTCAGACATTGATTTAGACAATAAGTTTGCCTTCCAGCACCTAATGGAATGCCTACAAGAAAGCTGGAGAGGGATTCTTTTAAAGGGAGAATGAATTTAAACTAACAGAGAGGGGAGATTGAGATGAGATCTCAGGAAGAAGTTCTTCCCTGTGAGGGTGCTGAGGCGCTGGCACAGGTTTCCCAGACAAGCTGTGGCTACCCCATCCCTGGCAGTGTTCAAGGCCAGGTTGGATGGGGCTTGGAGAAACCTGTTCTAGTGGAAGGTGTCCCTGCCCATGGCAGGGGGTTGGAACTGGATGAGCTCTAAGGTCCCTTCCAACCCAAACCAGTCTGGGGTCCTAGGAAAGGAAAGGAAAGGAAAGGAAAGGAAAGGAAAGGAAAGGAAAGGAAAGGAAAGGAAAGGAAAGGAAAGGAAAGGAAAGTGGAAAGGGAAGGAAAGGGAAGGAAAGGAAAGGAGAAGAAAGGAGAAAGAGGAGAGGAGAGGAGAGGAGAGGAAAGGAAAGGAAAGGAAAGGAAAGGAAAGGAAAGGAAAGGAAAGGAAAGGAAAGGAAAGGAAAGGAAAGGAAAGGAAAGTGGAAAGGGAAGGAAAGGGAAGGAAAGGAAAGGAGAAGAAAGGAGAGGAGAGGAGAGGAGAGGAGAGGAGAGGAGAGGAGAGGAAAGGGGAGGAGAGGAGAGGAGAGGAGAGGAGAGGAGAGGAGAGGAGAGGAGAGGAGAGGAGAGGAGAGGAGAGGAGAGGAGAGGAGAGGAGAGGAGAGGAGAGGAGAGGAGAGGAGAGGAGAGGAGAGGAGAGGAGAGGAGAGGAGAGAAGGAGAGGGGTGGATGGGAAATGGGAGGGAAGGGGAGGAGGAGAAGGGAGAGAGAGAGGAGGGGGAAAGAGATAGGGGGAAAGAGGGAAAGGGGGAAAGCCTCCTTTCTAGAGACCAAAGCCTCCTTTAGATTTTCCAAAGTCTTAGGTTTCACTTCTAAAGCCTAATTTTTGGCTTCAAAGCCTTGTTTGCAGGGTAAAAGGCTCAGGTTCAGTTCACAAAGCCTCCTTTTCAGATTCCAGGATGTCATTTTTAGGATCCAACTAGGCATTTTTAGGGTCCAAACAGCCTCTTGTAAGGCTCAAAGTCCCACTTTTAGGTCTCAAAGCTTCATTTTTAGGGTCCAGAGCTCAGATTCTGCAGCTGAAAGACTCCTTCTGGGGCTCCAAACCCTCATTTTAGGGTACAAACTGTCCTGGTTTTGGCTGGGATAGAATTAATTCTCTTCCCTGTAGCTGGTACTGTCTGAATCTGAATCTCTTTAGATCACCACAGTAACGAAGAACCAATTTTAATATCACCAGGCAAGTGCAGCAGTGATGGAATCGGAACTGGCCTCCGTGTGCAACAGTCCCACAGCACACACCATCCATCTTTCCTGCCCAGAGAGACTGCTATGACAGAAGGAGCCCCAAGCCATGGCCTGAATGAACTCAACCAACTTTTGTAGGGATGCTCCATGGACTAAGGGAATGCTACCTGTGTGTGAGTGCAAAAGTATATATATATATATCTATATGAATCAAAAGACAGGGAAAGTGGTGGTGGGAAGTGTGAGACCTGACATGATGTGAATGGTATGGAATAAGGGGTGGATACTGTCCTGGTTTTGGCTGGGATAGAATTAATTCTCTTCCCGGTAGCTGGGGCAGTGCTGTGTTCTGGCTTTATTCTGGGAATAACGCTGGTAACACACCGATGGTTTAGTTGTTGCTCAGCACTTACCCTGAGCAAGGACTTCTCAGTCTCATGCTCTGCAGTGACGAGGGGCACAAGAAGCCGGGAGGAAGAAGAGACAGGACACCTGACTCAAACTAGCCAAAGGGGTATTCCATCCCACAGCATGTCATGCCCAGCATAGAAACTGGGTGGAGTCACTCAGACAGGACAGGTTGCTGCTGGAGCAGACTGGGTATCCCTCAGCAGGTGCTGAGCAATTGTATTGGACATCACTGCTGGTTAGTGTTTTCCTTTCCCCTGTCTAATTTTATGCTCTGTCCCCTTTAACCCATGACAGTTCAACAGGAGCAAAGTTTGTTTTACAGCTGTTAATAGTGATTTTAGTGATAGAAGATTTTACCTTTTATCTTCTTGTTCCAGGTTTGGTTTTTGACTTCTTCTCATGACTTTATTCTTTTTTTTTTTTTTAAAGAGCTCTGGCTGGTGGGTGAGTTATTTCTTTATTTATAATTCCCGTGGCTTTCCAACCCATGCCTTGCTCCTACAGCTGCTGATCCCCAGGTTTTCCATGTGCATCCTTCCCTCTGTGCATGTCCTGTGCCTGTCCCGGGGTCCGTAGTGTTCCCGTCAGCAGCCTGGTGGAGGTGAGGAGGGGCTCCTCTTCCCCATCTCCCTGTGGCCGTAGTTCTGCTTGCTGCTGTTTCCCTGCCACGGGCAGATTCTCAGTCTGCAGCTGAGGGTTGCTTTTCTCCAGGGGTGTCTTGTCTGCAGCTGGGGCAGGGCGGAGCTGGCCCTGGCTGTCCACGCTGTCAAGTCTGGCCTTGGGACCGAGGGTTGAGCCAGTGGGATTTGTGTTCACAGTTAATAGTGCACAGTGTAGGGAACGCATGAATCTTGTTTGTTTGTTTTCCATGCAGACTGAAATAAAAGGAAGCCCTTGATGGGATGGAGCCATTTCTTTATTGCGGGATTGCAGGATGAAGGATGCTGCAAGCATGCAGGGTGCAGGGGAGGACAGCGTGGCTGCTGCTGGGCCCAGCGGTTTGTCTCCCAGCCACACTGACTCTGCAGGTCCTGCAAAGGCTCCCAGAGCCTCGTTACCCAGGACTAGCCACCGAGAGCGGCACGGGGAAGGCTGGATCCAGGCATCTATGGGTGGAGAGGGGACCCGACACAGCAGTTTGCCCGTGGTGAATAACGGCGGCGCAGGGGAAGCGGTTGGGACGGTGTCCAGGCACCGCTGGGAAGTGGCGAGGCTGCAGGGAAAAGGGATCAAGTGAGGAACAGGCTCCCCGCGGAGGGCTCGGATGGGGAGCGCCGGGGTCCCAGTGCCATGGTTCGGCTGCGGGGATGCTGTGGCTGGGCAGGGGGCACAGGAGCCTCCTTGCGGGTCTGGGCAAGGCCCGCTCCGCCGTTCCACAGGCTCCCATAGCCACTACTCCCCCCCGCTGGCCGCTCCGTCTGGTGGCAGCGGGCACCCGGGGCGTGCGGGAGCACAGCCGTTGAGAGTGGGGACACAGCCAGCGGCAGCGGCAGCAACAGGCACAGTGGCGGCGGCAGCTCTCGGCGGCTCGGAGTCCCCCCTCCGCCGCTCCCTGAGGTGGTTCCCCCCACCTCCCCCCAGCCTCCCAGGCCTTCTCCTGGCCGCTTCAGTGGGGCTCGCCATGCACTGTGCTCTCCCACTACCAGCAGAGTCGGCACTGGGCAAGCCGCCGCGACTGGGTCCGGGGAGGCAGTGCCACCCCCTGGTGCTCCCTGGCCTACCCCCAGCCCCTGCTCTGCCCGAGGCTGGCCGGGGCCTGCCGCCACACATGGGGGCCTAGCACTGCATGGACCAGCCAGGCCGCAGCCGTTCCCTCCCTGCCCCGCAGCCATCCAGCCGCCACAGCCGCCCCTACCATGGGCTGCCCTGCTCGGCCCCGCCCGCTTGGCACTGTGAGCACTGAGCCCCCGGTGTGCAGTGCAGCTGTGCGGGTGCCGGCACCGGCACTGGGAGAGTAGTCAGGCAAGGTGCCCATGGTGCTGCTGTCGCACCTTGACCCATCAGCCTATCTGTGCTCCGGGACCAGCAGGGAGCGGCATGCCACAGAGCTGCAGCCGATTAAGCGCAGTAAGGACCTGGTTCAGCTCGGCCTGGAGTGGCCGGTGGGGGCTGGCGGGGGCCCCGTGTGCAGTGGTAAGGACTGCGTCTGGGGCCCCTGGAGTGTCTTTACCATGTGGGACCGCTGCTGGGGAGCTTTGGGTCTATATATTCAGGGGTCCACCTGCCCGACAACACCCGGGTAAGTGGCGGGCAGGCAGTAGGGCAGGGAGGTGGCGTGGCGGGGGCCAGCTCAGCCCAACACTGCCCTTGGCTTGCAGGTGGCAATCAAATGCATGGCTCAGGAACACATCTCCTTGTGGGGTGAGCGGGTGAGTGTGCGGGGCCACAGTGACAGCGCGGGGCACGGCGGTGGGGGTGAGCCAGTGGGGCTGGGAGGGGGGAAACCAGGACAGAGCGAGGGGAGCGGGCGTGGAGTCACCAGGGAATGTGGAGCATCCAGGATGGGGAATGCCCAGTACTGGTGGCACTGGGAAGGGGGGCACCGGAGCATCCCAGGCAGGGAGGCACAGGACCCCCGGTGCATCATCAGCCCTGCTGATGGTGTCTTGGTCCCCCCTCAGCCCAGTGGCACTCGCACGCCAATGGAGATAGCAATTCTGAGTAAGGTGCACTCTGGCTGCAGCACCATCATCCAGCTCCTCATCTGGTTTGAGCTCCCTGACTGCTTCATGCTGGTGCTGGAACGTCCGGAGCTGTTGCAGGATCTCTTTGATTTCATCAAGGAGCAGAGGTTCCTGCCTGAGGATCTGGCATGGGGCATTTTCCTTCAGGTGCTGGCGGCTGTGCGGCACTGCCACAGCTGCGGTGTCCTGCACCAAGACATCAAATCCGAGAACATCATCCTTAACCTGGACACCGGAGAGGTCAAGCTCATTGACTTCGGTTGCAGCACCCTTCCCAGGGACACGGTCTACACTGAATTTAGCAGTGAGCCCACAGCTGAAGGGTGCTCCCTGTACCAGGCAGTTTGTGAAGAAGAGTCACGTGCCGGTGACGGGGTGGTGGGCCACACTGAGTGTGTGTCTCACTGTCTGTGGGGCCACTGGTGCAGCCCCCGTATCCCCAGAGATGCTCGGGCAAGGATCTGGGAGCAGGCAGCATCCATCCGATGGCGATCTGGTCCTTGGGCATGCTGCTTTATGAGATGTTGTGCAGGGACGTCCCGTTCTAGCATGAAGAGGACATCATGGGCAGGCAGCTCTTCTTCCAGCGCCAGATCTCTGCCAGTGGGTATCCGGCTTCGCGGCAGCAGGGGGAGAACAGGATTTGGGGGGTGTCAGCTGATCTGCCTTGGTCAGCTGGAGGAGGTGGCACATGTCCTGCCATCCTGCTCTCCTCCAAAACGGATCATGGAGCAGGAGGTTTGGGTGTGGCTCTGAACACACCCAGGCCTGAGTGCTGCAGACAGTGGCACAAGGTGGGCAGGAGCCTCCTGCAACTGAGCGGCAGTTCCTGGGTTCTCCCCAGAATGCCAGCACCTCATCCATGCGCGCTTGTGGCAGACCATCCCTGGAGGACATGTTCAACCACCCTTGGCTGCAAAGATCCTCCTGCCCCAGGAGACAGCCACCCTCCACCAGCACATCCTGAGCCAGCAGCTGGGCAAGTAAGTGGGGAGTGTTTTCTGGGGCGACCGAGGTGTTTGAGGGGTTTGGGGTTTTTTGGGAGGTTGGGTATTTTGGGGGGGATTTGGGCTTTTGGGAGGTTAGAGTGGATTTTGGGGGGTTGGGGTTTTTTTGGAGACTGAGGTTTTGGGGGTTTGTTTTTTCGCAGACTCTGTGGGTTTTGCGGAGAGTTGGTGTTTTGGGGAATTTGGGAGTTTTGTGAGGTTGGGTGTTTTTTGGGGATTGGGTGTTTTCTGGGGACTTGTGCAGTTTTGGAGGGGGCTGTAGGGGTTGGTTTCTGGGGTCTATGGAGGGCATCAGGTGCCAGAGGGACACCTCATGAGAGTTTGTTCTCCTCCCTGTAGTTGGGGCAGTGCTAAGGTTGGGCTTTAGTCTGAGGATAACACTGGTAACACACTGGTGGTTTAGTTGTTGCTCAGTAGCACTTATCCAGAGCAAGACTGATTCAGTCTCTCATGCTCTGCAGTGAGGAGGGGCACAGGAAGCCAGAGGAGCAGAGACAGGATCTGATGGCAAAGCAACAGACAATGCAGCTACTCCGATGCCAGCCAGAAGCACTGCGGCTACTCCAACCATGGCAACAGGCACTGTGGCTACTCCAACGCCAAGGACTCTCACTGCAGCTACTACAACTCCAGTGACATGCACTGCTGGTATTCTAACCACAGTAAAAAGCACTATGGGTTCAACAACCCTAATCCCAAACTCTGTGGCAACTCTAACCCTAGCAACAGACATTTCAGCTACTATAACCCCAGCGTCAACCAGTGAGGCTTCTCCAACACAAGCCATAAGAACTGTGTTTACTCCAACCATGGTGACAGGCATATCAGCTACTCCAATGCCAAGGACAGGCGCTGTGGCTGCTACGACTCCAGTGACATGCACTGCAGATATTCCAACCCCATAGACAAGCAGTGAGGCTACTCTAATGCCAGCCACAAGCACTGTGACTGCTCCAACCCCAGCAATACAGACTGCAGCTATTACATCCCAACAACAGGCATAAATGCTGCAGCTATTCCAACCACTGCAACAAGCAGAGCAGCTACTTCAGTGCCAGCCACAGCAATGCGGCTACTCCAATGTCTGAGACAGACACTCCGGCTACTCCAACCTCATTGACAAGCAGTGAGGCTTCTCCAACCCAAGCTACAAACACTGCGGGTATGCCAAGTACCGTGACAGACACATCGGCCACTCGAACGCCAAGGACAGGCACTGTAGCAACTACAATGCCATCAACACGCGCTGTGGCTAATCCACCCCCAGCCACAGGCACTGCAGCTACTCCACCACTAGGTTTCACCTTTTCAAAAGGATCTGGAGGTGGATCTCTTTCAGTGCCGCACTGTCGGTTTACACGTTTACATACATAGAAATAAGTAAGTTCTGTGATCAGATGTTTTTAGCTCTATTCTTGTTAATGGGACCTGGGTGAGGTTTGTTCTACCTCAAGGATGTTCTTTTCTCCTCTGCTCCGGCAGCAGTGTTGCAGCAACCTGCAATAAATTATTTTTTTTCTCTGCAATAGGCATTGAGTTTCTGTTTTCTCTGTGGTTTAATTGCAAATGATGGATTGTCCCCGTTGAAAGAAAGGCTTCATTGTTTCAGTCGTTGGTGCTGACACTTTCACCGACAAATCGATCTACACAAAGGTAGATTGAGATGAGATTGAGATGAGATCTCAGGCAGAAGTTCTTCCCTGTGAGGGTGGTGGGACACTGGCACAGGGTGCCCAGAGAAGCTGTGTCTGCCCCATCCCTGGCAGTGTTCAAGGCCAGGTTGGACACAGGGGCTTGGAGCAACCTGCTCCAGTGGAAGGTGTCTCTGCCTGTGGCAGGGGGTTAGAACTGGATGAGATTTCAGGTCCCTTCAGCCCAACCCATCTCATGCCTCTGGGATTCCATGAGGGGCGGTTGCTCCCTGAAGAAAGGCCCTGCCCTGCCTCGCATGGAGGTCTCACTGCACACCCCCTCTGCGCCGTGCGCATGCACTGGAGCCCAGAGTACAGATCCCAGCATGCCCCGTCCAGGGGAGCCACATGCTGATTGGTTGTGGCGGAGGCTGGACCTGGCACTGGGCGTGACTGGGAGGATGCAGGAGCACATTGGGAGCAACTGGGATCATGCTGGGATGAACTGGGAGTGACTGGCACCATGCTGGGATCATGCTGGAGGTGACTGGGATCGCACTGGGGGCAACTGGGACTGCGCTTAAGGTGACTGGAAGTTACTGGGATATACTGGGAGCTACTGGGACTGTGCTGAGGGTAAGTGGGCCCACGCTGGGGACAAGTGGGATCGCACAGAGAGAGACCCATAGACCCCATAGAGACCCCTCATAGACCCCCCCAGAGAGACCCCTCCAGAGATACATGCCCATAGACACACCCACAGATGCCCCGTAGAGACCGCCATGTCCCCCATGTGTCCCCATGTCCCCCATGTCCCCTCAGGATGCCGTCCCAGCCAGCGGGTGCTCCAGGAGATCTGGCATTACCAGAGCAGTACCCACCGCTGCTGCGTGCCACAGCCTTCACCAGCCTTGAGACTCTGAAACACCCTGAAACAGCCAAAATCATCCTGAAACACCCCCCAAAACACCCTCAAACACACTTGAAACCTCCCAAGACTCCCACAAACACCTCAAAATATCCACAAACACCTTCAAAACACCCCCCAAAACACCCTGAAACAGCCAAAACCACCCAAACCCTCTCACCAAAACACCCCCAAAACATTCCAAACATCCAGAAACACCCCAAAACACCCTAAACACCCAAGAAGACCCCCAAAACACCCTGTAACACTTCAAGACTCCCCCAAACACACCCAAAACCACCCAAAGCCTCTAAACACCCTTAAAATACCCATGAAACACCACAAAGCATCCCCAAAACACCCCCTGAATAAACCCAAACACCCCAAAACAGCTCTCAAATATGCCCTCCGATAAACGCAAATAGCCCCAAGGCCCCCGAAAACACCCCTCAAACACCCCAAACCACCCCAAAATGTCCCCCATCCTCCCCAAAACAGCAAACCACTCTAAAACACCCCCATAAAACACAGAAGCATCCCTGAAACACCTCAAAAAAAAAACCCCAAACCACCCCCAAACACGAGATGGACACCCTAACACATCTCCAGAGACCCCAAAACACCACTGGCATCCCCCAAACTCCTCATGTCCTTGTCCTCTCCCTGCCGTGATGCTGTGACCTAAATCAAACCCTAATCCTTAACCCCAAACCCCTATCCCTGACCGAAACCCCTGTTCCTGACACTAATTCTAACCCTAATTTATTTTTATAAGAAGTTATAATAAAATGTAATTAAAATTATTATATAATAATAGAAATTATTATATGATATATATTACTATTATAAATTATACACTTTAATATAGCTGCTTTTCAGCCCAGTGGGCTCATGACACCTCAGGCCACGGAAACTGGGGGGAGTCACCCAGAAGGGACTCATCGCTGCTCAGATCAGGCTGGGTGTTGCTCAGTGGGTGCTGAGCAATTGTATTGGGCATCGCTGCTGGCTATTGGTGTTTTCTTTCCCCTTTTGGTTCCATATCTCTCCCCTTGTTTTTTCCATTATTAATAATAACAAGAATATAATATTACATTGCACTTGATTTTAGTTCCTGAACTGTTCTCATCTCCACCCATGGGTTTTACATTGTTCCCATTCTCCTCCCCATCCCACCTGGGTGCTGAGCAAGCGGCTGCTGGTGCTGAGTTCCTGGCTGACTTTAAATGCTGACCGTGTCCTGGCCCCTTTGCTGTGGCAGCAGGGGCTGGACATTTGAACTCTTGGAGCTCAGCTCTTTCTATGGTCAAGGAGCTGGAAGCAGCATTATTTGGCTGAGGAAGCACAGCTCCTGAGTATTGCTGGGGCTAGGGCAGTTCCTCCTGCGGGCATTGCCGCAGTCAGGATTGCGCAGGTGTGGCCAGAGCCCACCAGCTGCTTCCTACCTTCTGGAATGCCTGGCGGGTGTTTGCAGGCGTTGGCGGTACCTGCCGTGGCCTCCTCCTCCTTACACAATGGCCAAAGCTCACCCTAGAGCCTTGCCAGAGCCCCAATGTTCCCCTCTTGTCTGCCAGAATTCCCAGTGGGCATCCGCAGGCTTTGCCTTAGTCTGTGAGGGACACTGCTGCCTTCTGCAGTGCCTGGAGAGCTTCCGTTGCTGGAACCCAACAGCTCGCATGGTGCCTTCTGGAATGCCCAGCACAAGGGATCACTAGAACCTGTCAGTGGGCTTCTGGGCCGTGCCTGCGACTGCCAGGCCTTTGTCACCTTCTAGAATGCATTGCCAGAGCCCAGAAGAGCACTGGAGCCTTCCGCAGTGCCTGGTGCTGGCCTGGGCTTTACCAGAGCCCACCGGGACCCCTCCTGCCTTCCGCAATGCCCGATGGGCTTCCGTGCACGTTGCCAGAGCCAGGCAGGTCTTCTTGTGCTGAGCTCCCAGTGACAGCACCAGCAGCTGCACTGCCCAGGGGCTGCTCCTGCCCTCACACCTTCTCAGCACCCTCGACACCAGCAGCTCCTGCACACACAAGGCTCCTGCTTCACCCCCAGCACCTCTGCAGCCAGAGCTGAGCTCCAAGCACATGAACAAGCCCAGTGCCTCCTCCTCACCTCTCCCCTGCTCCTCCAGCTGGGATGGCACCAGCACATCTACTGACAGCTTCTCCTCCCTTTAGAGCACGGACCCAGAATGAGTTTCAAGCAAACGCTAAACTAGGATTGAAAAGTCAAAGAACACGTACCTGGATGCGCAGGGCAGCCAAGGGAGATGCAGCCTCCCGAGGGAGGTGTCTCCTCTGCACTGGTTACTGCAGGACTCTTGCTTCTTAAATAGCGCATGGTCACTGTGGGGGCCCCCGTCACAATGGGCATCTCTACAGCAACTGCCACTGCTTTGTCATGGTGGCAGCATCGTGCCCATGGCTTCTGGGCACCCAGGGGCGCTCTGGGAGTCACTGTGGGGGGACTAGCCTCTGGCCAGCCAGCTCAGGGAGGTCCCTCACATGCTGCTCTTCCTCAGTGCCTTTTGTCCGGAGGTGGAGCATGCGAGGGGTCACAGCTCAACCTGGGCAATGAACAGGGTGTCACATCCACCTACGAGAAGTGGAGAGTGGCTGACATTCACACTTCAGGGAATCATGGAATCCCAGACTGGTTTGGGATGGAAGGGACCTTAAAGCTTATCCAGTTCTAACCCCCTGCCATAGGCAGGGACACCTTCCACTAGAGCAGGTTGCTCCAAGCCCTTGTGTCCAACCTGGCCTCGTACACTGCCAGGGATGGGGCAGCCGCAGCTCCTCTGGGCACCCTGTGCCAGCGCCTCACCACTATCATAGGAAAGAATTTCTTCCTAATGACTAACCTAATTCTCCCCTCCTTCACTATAAAGCCATTCCCCCTTGTCCTGTCACTACAGGCCCTTTTAAACAGTCCCTCTCCAGCTTTCTTGTAGGCACCCTTTAGGTATTGGAAGACTGTTATAAGGTCTCCCCTTAAGGAGCCTTCTCTTCTCTAGGCTGACCCAGCCCAGCTCTCTCAGCCTGTCTCCAGAGCAGAGCTGCTCCAGCCCTCCCAGCATCTCCGTGGCCTCCTCTGGGCTTGCTCCGGGAGCTCCATGTCCCTCTGGTGCTGTTGCCCCAGAGCTGGATCAGGATTGCAGGGGGGGTCTCTCCAGATCACAGCAGAGGGAGAGAATCCCCTCCCTTGACCTGCCGCTCATGCTCCTTTGGATGCCCAGCATACAGATAGTTTCTGGGCTGCAAGAGCGCATTGCTGGCTGATGTTGAGCTTCTCATCAATTAACGCCCCAAGTCCTTCTCCTCAGGGCTGCTCTCAATCCAGCCTCCACCAGGCCTGGAGTTGTGCTTGGGATTTCCCTGACCCAGGTGCAGGACCTTGCACTTGGCCTTGTTGAACTCCATGAGGTTTGTACTGGCCCAGCTCTCCAGCCCACCTCCACTTACCTTCCTTGGACTGCCCTGGGACTCCATAGTTTCTTCTTCCCGCCTGCCTTTGCAAAGTCTCTTCTCTGGTGGGGTCAGGGGAGCAGGGAGGAAAATGGGAGGAAGCCTTTACTTCCTGACTTTCCCTGCTGTTTTGCAGGAAGAAGCTGTTAAGCAGAGGTGGTTCTCGCACTCTCTTCACACTTTGGAGGCCATTGGGCTGTGGTGTCACCCCAGGCACATGCATTTGAGTCAGGCAGCCATGGAGCCTGGGTGGAGAGGACAACCCAAAAGAAAAGGTGCCCAGGCAGCCCTCTGCCTTGCTGTGGGCTCAGCACGTGCTCCAGGCTCCTGGCATCTGCAGCCACTGCCCTGTGCCCAGCGGGGATGGGGGCTCGAACCCTCCTGCAGGTGCCTACTCCTGGGCTGTCACCTCCACAGCCACCAGGACACCACAAGAAGCAGTATAAGCCAAGGCCCTTCTCCTGCCTCAGTACCCGAAGAGCCAATAGTGCCACCATCAGCTGGGAATGTTGATCTGCTCCTGCGGGTGTTGGCAGAAGCTCCAGGGGCAGCTCAGTGTTGTGGAATGTCCGGTGGGTTTCCGCTGGCGTTGCCAGAGCCCACCAGGACCAATTCAGGACATGGACAATTGGTTTTACTGAGACTCCCTGATTCCCACCAATGAGCAGATCTATTGATTGGAGAGCACAGGAGTGCTCAGCAGGACCCGCTCACACTTTAATAGCCCCATATGGCTCGTGTGAAAGTCTAATGCAGAGTGGAGACTAACAGTAGACTATCGTGGCCTGAATGAGCTCACGCTGCCACTGATTGCTGCCATAGCGCCCATGCTGGAACTTCAATGTGAACTGGAGTCAAAGGCAGCCAAGTGGGATGGCACAATGTATATTGCCAATGCATTGTCTCAAACCCTTTGGCAGCAGGGCTCAGGCCCCTGCTGGCAGTGAGAGGAGAAACCAGCATCCAGCAGTGCCAGCATCCAGCTGGTGGCAGTCCCTGGCCCCAACAATGATAGGACAAGGGGGAAGGGCTTTAACTTGACAGAGAGGGGATATGAGGTGAGATGTGGGGAAGTTCTTCCCTGTGAGGGTGGTGGGACACTGGCACAGGGTGCCCAGAGAACTTGTGTCTGCCCCATCCCTGGCAATGTTCAAGGCCAGGTTGGACACAGGGGTTTGGAGCAACCTGCTCTAGTGGAAGGTGTCCCTGCCTGTGGCAGGGGTTGGAGCTGGATGAGTATTTTGCATGTGAATGAGCCCTGTGGTGCCAAGTTCCTGAACTGCAGGTACCGAGAGAATGAAGAAGCCTCTCAAGAAACAGAAGGCACAAGAAAACCCCAAGTTTCTGAGGGCACTGGACTCCCCACTGTCCACGGAGGCCCTTGTGTTTGTTTATCTTCAGAGTCAAGAAGCCCTGACCTTCAGGACCTGGTAAAGGAGATCCTTCCGCTCCTGCAGCGCTCAGGGCTCTGCCTGTGGTCAGTGGAGTGTGTGGGTGCAATTTGGTGGTAGATTGTGTTGCTTTGTGCACAAAGCTGTGGTTTTCTGGGCATTTGGCAATGCCTGTGAATTCCCCACAATCCGTCTGGCTTCTTTCATAGCCCTGCTCACAGTCCTCAATCACCTCAGATGTCCCAGTTCCTTGCTTGCATCCTCCAGGTTGTCCCAAGATCCTCCAGACTGTTGCACCCTGTTGCTTTGCCTGGCCAGTGAATGCTGGGGCAATTCCAGTTCCATAGGAACCTGCTCATTAACCTGGAGACTTCCTCAGGTGCTGACAAAAGACCTTTTCTGTTTCCCCTCCCTGATCAAGTAGTTTGTAACTTTGAGCACAACATCCCTCTTACTGACTCCTCTGATCCTCAGTTACAAAAGCCAACCCAACATGTTGCCTTTCTATACTCCTCATCCTTCTTGTCTCCATGCTCCACCTCCTGGGGTTCCAGCCATATAAAGGGATATGAGATTATCTGTATAATTCTCCCCTTATAGTGCTAGATCTAAGGAACAGCATTTTAAATGATGCCTCACAGAGTCCAGTGCCTTTCTTCCTGGGACAAGAACAAACCAGCACGTCCTGGTGAAAAACATTCTCTCAGCACCTTGGATGCAGCGCCTTTGGTCCCATGGACTGGTAAGGGTGTAGTTTGCAAAGTAACCCCTGGCTTGATCCCCATCCAGTGCTGGTTGTTCCCCTTTCCCATCCAGAGTCCTGCCTCAAAGCACAAAGGCCTGGGAGACCTTGCTGGTTGTAACTGAGGCAAAGAGGAAACAGGCTGAGATCTACCTGCATGTACTCTTGCTTTACTTAGTAGTGGTCCTCTGTTATCTTGTTTCTTCTCATCCTGTTACCCTTGAACTCCCGTTTGAGCTTGACTGAGTTTTGCTATGAACAATCGCTGTGCTTGAAGGATGCTGTCTCTGAAGGCCAGATGGACCCAGGCACGCAGATAAAAAGCTTGGGCTCTTCCTTGCTTGAATCATCAAGGGAGTGAGTAAAGACCCTGCAGTGATGTATGTACTTTGTGTTCACTCAATGCCTGCAGCTAATGGGTGGCAGAAAGGCTAGACCTTGCTTCAGTGATAGCAACTGATGGCTGATGCCTCTGAGTGCTACAAGAATATTCCCAAAGATACTGTCTTGTCTCTATATCAGACTACATGTATCTTTGACCTGTCTCTATTACCTGCATGTAACTTTGACCAGCACTGTAATGCCAAATGTCACCAGAAATTTGCATCTGGACACCTCATTCCTAACTCCCATCACTATTAATGACCATGAGAGCTGAGACAAGGAGCTCACATGTAGGTGCCTTTTTAATGAACACCTGACCAGAGGCAGGAGGAATCCCACCTCCTGGGGGTTTGTGGTGAGCCTGGGAGGGAGCTCAGTCCCCTTCCAGCCCCAGGGCTGCAGTCCCAGGAGGAGATGCCTCAACAAACCATCCTGAATCCCTTTTTTCAGCAGGGGTAAAGGAGATCCCAGCCTGACCTGGTCTGGCTGTCCTGTCTAATGATGGGACAAGAAACAGGCTGCCCACAGAAGTGGTTGTGTCACCATGCCTGGAGTTATTTAAAGGAAATGTAGATATGGCACTTGTGGACATGGCTCAGTGGTGGACTTGACAGTGTTTGGTTAATGGTTGGACTTGATCTTAAGGGTCATTTCCAACCTAAATTATTCTATATTGCTTAGAAATGCTGATCTTCAGACCAAACTCTGTCTCTCATCAGAGAAATTACACTGCACTAATAAGTGTATCTCCCAGCTGAGAGTGGAAAAATAAGAGATGACTTCAGCCTGTTTCACAGCAGTTTCCTCTAGGGCCCAGGGAGCCCTGGAGGGAGCCCAGAGGGGCAGAGGCAGTGCCACCTTGGGCTGGGCCTCTGCTGCTGAGCTGGGTCGGGCTCCTGGGATGCAGATAGATGCTGGCAAGTGGGCAGCGCTGCAGAGAGACATCTCTGCCCAGGAGCAGGGCTGGGGCACTGCCTGCAGGCACCAAGGGGAGACCTGCGAGCCTCAGAGAGCTTAAAGGCACTTGGCAGTGGAGGATGCTGTGATCTCCCTGCAGGAGAAACCTTCCCAGCCCTGTGCATGATAATGCTCTGGGTGCAGGGCAATGCAGCTGCAGTTCCTGGAGGGATCTCCTAAAGCTGCTGCCTTGGACAGTCCATGGGATCTGTCAGGAGGAGTCTCTTAGTTTTTCTATGTAGATAAGGAGGAAGATGTGCTCCAGAGCAGGGCTTCCCTCTGCACCACCCGAGGGACAGGACAAGACAGGTCTCTTGTCCCAGGGCTGGCTGCAGGGTGTGAATGTGGGTGTGCATTCAGGGGTGCCCAGTGCTGTCCTTGCGAGCAGGGTCCCTGCACTCCAGGGGCTGTGTGCTGGGGCAGGGCCTTTGCCACCTGCCAGGGTCAGCCCTCAGCCTTCCCGGGAGCTCCCCATGTTGCTGGGGGAGAAGCTGGGGGGGAAGATTGACCCCAGCAGGGCAGCCGAAGGGCGCTGCTGCTGTAGAGGGGGTGCTGTGTGGGTCAGGGCTGCTCACAGCTCCAGGTCACCCCAGGGTGACATTTCCAAGGGGAGTTTCCAAGGGAGAGCACAAGGCAAGGGTTGCTATAAAGAGAAGGAGCTTTTCTGAGCCTGTGTTCTCAGATTCCTATTTGTTATGAATTTGGGGGTTGAAATGAAAAGGAGCTCTTGTGCTTGAACAAGTCTCTGAGACTCCTGAGGTGGAACTTTGAGTACCCAGCAGGTCTGATATGAGCATCCTGAAGTGCCTTCAGCCACTCCTCTGCCTATGGGCAGCACCAGAATCATCCATCAGGCTTGATCTATCCTGCCCTTATCCACCTGCAAACAGGAGCACGTGCCCAGGGAGTTCCTTTAAAACAGGCAGGTTTGTGGAGGACCAAGGTGAGTGCAGAGAGGTTCACGAGCTCTGTGAGTGCTCACAGGGAAAGACATGGGACAAGGAAACACCTCCCAGCAGGAAAATATAGGTGGCCTGTAAGGTTGCTGGGGAGGGAGTCTTCGTTAGGGGCTGTAGTGGTAGGACAAGGGGTAACGGGTTCAAACTTAAACAGGGGAAGTTTAGATTAGATATAAGGAAGTATTTCTTTACAGTGAGGGTGGTGAGGCACTGGAATGGGTTGCCCAAGGAAGTTGTGAATGCTCCATCCCTGGCAATGTTCAAGGACAGGTTGGACAGAGCCTTGGGCAACATGGTTTAGTGCAACATGTCCCTGCCCATGGCAGGGGGGTTGGACCTGGATGATCTTAAGGTCCTTTCCAACCCTAACTATTCTATGATTCTGTGATTCTATGAAATCTCCAGGTAGCAGGGATATTATCTGGGAACAGGAGAAAACAAAACCCAGAACTGCTGTGGCAGGGAGAATTCAGAACTACCCACCTGAGCCCTTGTATGCAGAGCCTTTCCTCTGAGTAAGCCCCCTTGGCTCCTCTCCCAGTCAGCACAGCTCTGCCCTCACGACCGGGGGTCCAAGGCATGACCTCCCTGCCCTGCAGGCAGAGCTCCCACAGAGCCGTGGTGCTGCTTTGCAGCCACGTGCCCAGTGCCCTCTGCAGAGCCGTTGGGCTGGGAGCAGCTGCACCGGCAGTGCTGGTGCTGGGAGGTGGCTGCACGGCTGCAGCAGGGGAACGCTGTCCTGAGAGCCAGCTGCTCTGCCCGGGCCTCTCTCAGCCAGGCCCATGGGAGATGCTGGGAACTGTCAAACCCTTGGAACTGTCCAAGTGCCTTTGCCATTCCCATTCCTTAGCACTGGGAGTGCAGATGCTGACACCCTTCTGCATCAGCAGGGGCTCCATAGGACAAAGTTGAGCACCAGGACTGGTCCCTGCCCCTCCCACCTCTGCAGAGTACGAGTGGTGGATCAAGAGCCCATGGGCAGATGCTCTGCTCTTCACTGCACACGTGGCCAGCACCAAACAGGGCTCCAGCCACGGAGCTGAAGGAACGTCTCATTGAAAATAAAAGATGGTCCGTGTGCAGCAGGTTGGAGATCTGTGGGAAACTGGATTTTTGTCCTGATAACTCTCTGCTAACCTGTCACTGCCTTTTTCTCCTATGACAGTGCCCCATGGCCAGAGGCAGCAGATGTCCAACAGCAGCTCCATCACCCACTTCCTCCTCCTGCCATTTGCAGACACGTGGGATCTGCAGCTCTGGCACTTCTGGCTCTTCCTGGGCATCTCCCTGGCTGCGTTCCTGGGCAACAGCCTCATCATCACCAGCACAGCCTGCGACCAGCACCTCCACACCCCCATGTACTTAATAGAATCATAGAATCATAGAATCGTAAGGGTTGGAAAGGACCTTAAGATCATCTAGTTCCAACCCCCCTGCCATGGGCAGGGACACCTTGCCCTAAACCACGTGGTTCAAGGCTCTGTCCAACCTGGCCTTGAACACCGCCAGGGATGGAGCATCCACAACCTCCCTGGGCAACCCATTCCAGTGCTTCACCACCCTCACTGTAAAGAACTTCTTCCTTATATCTAATCTAAACTTCCTCTGTTTAAGTTTGAACCCATTACCCCTTGTCCTACCACTACAGTCCCTAAGGAAGAGTCCCTCCCCAGCATCCTTGTAGACCCCCTTCAGATACTGGAAGGCTGCTATGAGGTCACCACGCAGCCTTCTCTTCTCCAGGCTGAACAGCCCCAACTTTCTCAGCCTGTCTTCATATGGGAGGTGCTCCAGCCCTCTTATCATCCTCGTGGCCCTCCTCTGGACTTGCTCCAACAGCTCCATGTCCTTTTTATGTTGAGGACACCAGAACTGTACGCAGTACTCCAAGTGAGGTCTCACAAGAGCAGAGTAGAGGGGCAGGATCACCTCCTTCGACCTGCTGGTCACGCTTCTTTTGATGCAGCCCAGGATACGGTTGGCTTTCTGGGCTGCAAGCGCACACTGCCGGCTCATGTTAAGCTTCTCGTCAACCAACACCCCCAAGTCCTTTTCTGCAGGGCTGCTCTGAATCTCTTCTCTGCCCAGTCTGTAGCAGTGCCTGGGGTTGCCCCGACCCAGATGTAGGACCTTGCACTTGCCTTGGTTAAACTTCATAAGGTTGGCATCGGCCCACCTCACAAGCGTGTCAAGGTCCCTCTGGATGGCATCCCTTCCCTTCAGCGTATCAACCGAACTTCTTCCTCCTCAACCTCTCCCTCCTGGACCTGGGCTGCATCTCCACTACTGGCCCCAAATCCATGGCCAATTCCCTCTGGGACACCAGGGACATCTCCTACTCAGGTTGTGCTGCATAGGTCTTCTTTTTCTTCTTCTTGTTTTCAGCAGAGTTTTCCCTGCTCACTGTGATGTCCTACGACCACTACGTGGCCATCTGCAAGCGCCTGCACTACGGGACCCTCCTGGGCAGCAGAGCTTGTGTCCACGTGGCAGCAGCTGCCTGAGGCAGTGGGTTTCTCAATGCTGTGCTGCACACAGCCAGTACATTTTTACTACCCCTCTGCAGAGGCAATGCTGTGGAGCAGTTCTTCTGTGAAATCCCCCACATCCTCAAGCTCTCCTGCTCAGATGCCTCCCTCAGGGAAGTTGCACTTCTTGTGGTTAGTGCTCTGATTGCTTTTGTTCATTTTGTTTTCACTGTGGAGTCCTATGTGCAGATCTTCAGGGCTATGCTGAGGATCCCCTCTGAGCAGGGACGCCTCAAAGCCTTTTCCACATGCCTCCCTCATCTGGCCAGCATCTCCCTGCTTGTCAGCACTGGCACATTTGCCTATCTGAAGCCCCCTTCCAGGTCCTCCCCATCCCTGGATCTGGTGGTGGCAGTGCTGTATTCGATGGTGCCTTCAGCAGTGAACTCCCTCATCTACAGCCTGAGGACCCAGGAGCTCAAGGATGATCTGAGGAAGCTGGTGACTGGATGTGTTTCAGCAGCCATACGCTGCCTGCTTACCTCTGCAAAGGGCTCCCAGTGTAGGTCATGACAGGCTAAGTCTCTCCTGCTTTATATTTGTTTTGCACTTGTGATGGTGTTCAGTATCTACCTATCTTGTCTGACCCACAGACTTCATGTGAGTTGGGGTGTCTCATTATATTTAAAGGAAATAAACGATCCTGCAGCAACTTCTTTTCTGTGATATGTCCTCACATAGTGGGAATGAAGGGGAATGAAATCAGTTTTCTGGCTGCTCCAGCTCTGGGATGGCTGCTCCAGCTCTGGGATGGCTGCTCTGTGCCTGGAGCAGGAAGAGCTCTGGAGGAGCCCAAGAGCCTGGGCTGTTGTGCTGGTGTGGGGAGATGGGATGGCATGGGGGGACTACAGAACTCTCAGGGTATCCTGGGCAGGAGAGCAGGGGACACAGGTCCCTGTAAGGGATTCACCTGCAATGGCACAGTCTGGGGCTGCCTGGCTGGCAAAGGTCTGGGTGGGCAGGAGCTGGGCAGGAGCTGGACAGGAGGCAGCATGTGCCCTGGCAGCAAGGGAGGACAGCAGCATCCTGGGCTGTACGACCGGGAGCATGGCCAGGAGAACAAGGGAAGGGATGTTCTGGAATACTCCATCCAGGTTTCAGATCACCAATTCAGGAACAATATTGGCAAGCAGGAATGGGTTTAGCAATGGGCCCTCAGGGCTGGCAGGGACTGGAGCACGTTGCCTGTGGGGAGAGGCTGGGAGAGCTGAGTTTGTCCAGCCCGGAGAAGGGAAGGCTGATGGGGACCTGAGATCTTGGGAAGGGAAGGCTGTCGGGGACTGGCTGCCTGTACTGGCAAGGACGACATGGAGAATACAGAGCCAGGCTCCTCACCATGGTGCCTAGTGGGAGGACAAAAGGCAATGGGGGATAGTGACAGAGGAGAGGTTCAGCCAGGACATAAGGAAACCTTGTTCCCGTACGCTCAGGCAAGTGCTGCGTCAGGTCCCCCAGAGAGGCTGTGCAGTCTCTGGCCTTGGGGTTTTCCAAGTCAGACTGAATCAAGCCTTGAACCACTTGGTCTGATCCTGTTTCTGACAGGTTGGACTTGAGACCTCCTGGGGTCCCTTCCAACCTCTCTGTTCTATTATGATCCTACAATGATGGGCTCATGAAGGGCCACAAAGATTCTCCGAGGGCTGGAGCACTTCTCTAGTGAAGACAGGCTGAGAGAGGTGAGGGTGTTCAGGCTGGAGAAGAGAAGGCTCCAGGGAGACCTTACTAAGCCCCTACCTAAACAGGGCCTACAAGAAATCTGGAGAGGGGCTTTTGGCAAGGGTGTGCAGTGACAGGACAAGGGGGAATGGCTTTAAGCTGAAAGAGGGGGGATTTAGATCAGACATTAAAAGAATTTTTTCACTGTGAGGGTGGTGGGACACTGGCACAGGTTGCCCAGAGAAGCTGTGGCTACCAAATCCCTGGCAGTGTTCAAGTCCAGGTTGGACACAGGAGCTTGGAGCAACCTACTCTAGTGGCCCATTCTAAAACACCCCCGTAACACCCAGAAACATCCCTGAAACACCTGAAAAAAACCCCAACCACCCCCACAACACCCGATGGACACGGTAAAACATCCCCAGAGCCCCCAAAACACCACTGGGGTCCCCCAAACTCCTCATGTCCTTGTCCCCCCCGTGCTGTGATGCTATGGCCTAAGTCAAACCCTAATCCCTAACCCTAAACCCTATCCCTGACTGAAATCCCTGTTGCTTACCCTAACTCTAACCCTCACTTCTCTTTATAATAACTTATAATCAAATGTGATTGAGATTTTTATACCTTATTACAATAGAAATATTTATATATCTATATTACTATTATAATTCATACACTCTAATATAGATGCTTTTCAGCCCGGTGGGCCCATGACACCTCAGGCCATAGAAACTGGGGGGAGTCACCCAGAAGGGACGGGTCGCTGCTTGGGTCGGGCTGGGTGTCCCTCAGTGGGTGCTGAGCAATTGTATTGAGCATCACTGCTGGCTATTGTTTTTTTCTTTCCCCTTTTGGTTCCATCTCTCTTCCCTTGTTGTTTCCATTATTATTATTAACAATAATACTAATATTACATTGTACTTGATTTCAGTTCCTGACCTGTTCTCATCTCCACCCATGGGTTTTACATTGTTCCCATTCTCCTCCCCATCCCACCCGGGTCCTGAGCAAGCAGCTGCTGGTGCTGAGTTCCCGGCTGGCTTTAAACACTGACCCTGTCCTGGCCCCTTTGCTGTGGCAGCAGAGGCTGGACATTTGCACTCTTGGAGCTCAACTCTTTGTATGTTCACGGAGATGGAAGCAGCGTTATTTGGCGCAGGAAGCGCAGGTCCCAAGTGTTGCTGGGAATGGGGCAGTGCCTGCCAAGGGCAGGGGAGGCCCAGCAACAGCTTTCTGTCCTGGTACTGTTGCTGTGGGAGCACAGGGGCTCCCGCGGGCATTGCCGCAGTCAGGATTGCGCAGGGGTGGCCAGAGCCCACCAGCTCCTTCCCACCTTCCGCAATGCCCGGTGGGCTTCTGGGCTGTGCCTGCGCCTGCCAGGGCCTTTGTCACCTTCCAGAATGCATTGCCAGAGCCCAGCAGAGCACTGGAGCCTTCCGCAATGCCCGGCGCTGGCCTGGGCTTTACCAGAGCCCACCGGGACCCCTCCTGCCTTCCGCAATGCCCGGTGGGCTTCCGCGCACGTTGCCAGAGCCAGGCAGGTCCCTTGTGCTGAGCTCCCAGTGACAGCACCAGCAGCTGCACTGCCCAGGGGCTGCTCCTGCCCTCACACCTTCTCAGCACCTCTCACACCAGCAGCTCCTGCACACACAAGGCTCCTGCTTCGCCCCCAGCACCTCTGCAGCCAGAGCTGAGCTCCAAGCACATGAACAAGCCCAGGGCCTCCTCCTCACCTCTCCCCTGCTCCTCCAGCTGGGATGGCACCAGCACATCTCCTGACAGCTTCTCCTCCCTTTAGAGCACGCACCCACAACGTGTTTCAAGCGAACACTAAAGCAGGATTGAAAAGTCAAAGAACACGTACCTGGATGCACAGGGCAGCCAGGGGAGATGCAGCCTCCCCAGGGAGGGGTCTCCTCTGCACTGGTTCCTGCAGGGCTCTCGCTCCTTAAATAGCCCACGCTCACCGGGGGAGCCCCCGTCACAATGGGCGTCTCCACAGCGACCGCCACGGCTTTGTGATGGCAGCAGCATCGTGCCCATGGCCACTTGGCCCCCAGGGGTGCTCCGGGAGTCGCCGTGGGGGGAGCAGCCTCTGCCCAGACAGCCCAGGGAGGTCCCTCATGTGCTGCTCTTCTTCAGTGCCTTTCATCCTGAGGTGGAGCCTGAGAGGGGTCACAGCTCAACCTGGGCAATGAACAGTGCATCACATCCACCTCTGAGAAGTGGAGAGTGACTGACATTTGCACATCAGAGAATCATGGAATCCCAGACTGGTTTGGGGTGGAAGGGACATTAAAGCTCATCCAGTTCCAACCCCCTGCCATGGGCAGGGACACTTTTTGCTAGAGCAGGTTTCTCCAAGGCCCTGTGTCCAAC
This sequence comes from Strigops habroptila, assembly GCF_004027225.2. NCBI lineage: Eukaryota > Metazoa > Chordata > Aves > Psittaciformes > Psittacidae > Strigops > Strigops habroptila. The sequence continues at coordinate 22,350,315 of NC_044285.2, forward strand.
CTGGCCTTGAAAACTGCCAGGGATGGGGCAGCCACAGCTTCTTTGGGCACCCTATGTTGGTGTTCCACCACCCTCTCAGGGAAGAATTTCTTCCTGAGATCTCATCTCAATCTACCTTTGCGTAGATATATTTGTTGGCAAAAGTGTCAGCACCAACAATTGAAACATGAAGCCTTTCTTTCAACGGGGACACTCCATCATTTGTCATTAAACCACAGAGAAGACAGAAACTCAATGCTTTTGCAGTGAAAAAAACATGTATTGCAGATTGCTGCAATGCTGCTGCCTGAGCAGAGGAGAAAAGAACATCCTCGAGGTAAAACAAACCCCACCCTGGTCCTGTTAACAAGAACAGAGCTAAAAATGTCTGATCACAGAAGTTACTTATTTCTATGTATGACCCGCACGTGTAAACTAACAGTGCGGCACTGCAGGAGATCCTGCTCCAGAACCTCTTAAAATTAGTGTATTAAACATATTTCCAATACAAAGATTTCATCATTTGCCTTCACATCACTACAAAGCACAGCCATTCAAACCTTCACAGTGGCTGTTGCTTTACACAATAGCTGAAAAGTGAAAAAACTACTTGGAAGACCTATTTAAACCAAACTTCTGACCCAAGTGACAACAAATATGTTGTCATTGCAGAAACCACCAGAATCCAAAGAGAATTGTTAAAACAGTCAAATTCTGCACTAATGTAGAAGATTGGCTTTTATCACTCAACAGGTGGAAAATACAGAGAATATAATGGAAGAGCTGTGAAAACCAGAGAGACTCATTCCCTCCAGAGCTCAGCTGAAATCCTGTTCCGATCCCATCACCGTGGCACTTGTCCAGTTTGATCGAAGTCCATTCTTCATGAATGTGGTGATCAAGGGAGTCAGGTTCAGATCCTCAAATCCAGAGCGGTGGGGTCAGGTGCCACAAGGTGTCCCGCGCAGTGATGCGTGTTCAGCCACCATGGAAGCGATCACATTCAATATTACACAGCATCATACAGTTCAATTCACTGGCTATTCTCACCCCAAATCAGATCTCCTTCAGGTGCACACCAGACTTCCTCATCCTCCCACAATACCCACCAACTGCACCCAGGTCCTTCAGCAAAAGCAATCCCATGGGTGGGTTTAAAGTTGCCTGAAGCAGGAATAACCCAGACTGGTTTCCCCAGCACATCCTTTATGTGCACTACAGGAACTTTATCTCCCTCTACAGTATATAAAAGTCCTGATTGGGCTGGGGCAACCCTGTTGGCAGATCCCCTGGTGTTGACCAACCAGGTGGCCTTTGCTAAGTGTATCCCAGTGTTTGAAAGTCCCACCACCCATTGCTCTCTGTGTGGTTTTCAACAGCCTATTGTGCCATTGGATTTTCCCAGAGGCTGGTGCATGACAGGGGATGTGATATTCCCACTCAGTGCCATGCTCTTTGGCCCAGGTGTCTATGGGGTTGTTCTGGAAATGAGTCCCATTGTCTGACTCAGTTCTCTCTGGGGTGCCGTGTTGCCACAAGACTTGTTTCTCAAGGCCCAGGAGAATGTTCCAGGCAGTGGCGTGGGGCACACAATCTGGGCTGCTGCATTGTGGCGAGATGTCACTGCCCAGGTACAGAACCTGGTAGTGAAGGTACGCCACGTAGATGCTCATGTACCCAAGAGTCGGGCCACTGAGGAACATCAGAACAACCAAGAAGTTGTTGCTCAGTGCCCCATTCGAAATCGTCATTCTTCCAGGTCACGTAATAGAGAGGGCTTACAACCAGACTGTAATTTGGGATGTGCGTTCTCCAGAACCCCACAACACCTCACTAAGCTTGTGTTTCTTTCTTAGTAGTTGGTGGAGACATTACTGTTATCTCGATCAAATCTGTGGGGACCAGGCGAAATCCATCTTGCCATTTTATTCCCCAAAACTGAATCTCCTGTGCAGGTCCCTTGACCTTACTTTGTTTTATTTTCTTCCCTTTCTCAAAAGCTTCTGCTGCTGTACTGCCCCACGTGCTCATAAAGTCAACGTATTGCAGGTGTTCTGTAGCTTGCCCCTGTTCCAGTGCAGCCTGGAGCAGCCCATGGCAGATGGTAGGGCTGCGTTTCCACCCCTGGAGCAGCCGATTCCGAGTGTACTGTGGATGCCTCTCCAAGTAACAGTAAACTGGCCCACACTTTGCAGCCAAAGGGCCTGAGAGAAATGCATTGGCAGGATCAGTTGTGCCATCCCACTTGGCTGCCTTTGACTCCAGTTCAGATGGAAGTTCCAACATGGCCGGTACAGCAGCACTCAGTGGCCAGTTTCCGACTCATGGCTGTTGTGCATTGGACTCTCACTGGATCTGTGGGTTTGCTGGGATCTGTTGGGATCAAAAGAAACCATGTCTAGCACAGCCAATTCCCTCAAGTATTGGACACCTCTCTCCACTGCCGTCCACTTCCCTGGGTTACATACAACATCTTCCTGGAAGGGATACCTTTCCCACACAGCTGAGAGGAGTCACATCCAGAGGCTGAGGGATTGGGTCCCTTTTCCAATCACCTTGTCAATGCCTGCTTCCCTAGAAAGTGATCCCAGCTGCTTGGCTTCTCTACCCTCTAATTCCAGGCTCCTAGCTCCATTATCCTAGCATCGGAGCAGCCAGGTGATGATGTGCTCACCTGGACGATGGCCAAAATCTTCCCGTATATCCTGCAGCTCACTCAGGGACAGGGAGCAAGAGGTTTCCTCTGCTTCTGCCTTCTCCTCTGTTGCTTGTGCTGGCCTTGCCTCGTCCTCTTTCATTACACAAGCTGACTTTCGTGTCCATGGTTTCTGTACAGAGGCGACTGATAGCGGCACAGGTTGGTTCTTTAGTTCAGCTGCAGGGCCTGTCACTGGGGTTGGAGCAGCTGCAGTGTCTCTTGTTAGGGTTGGAGTAGCTGCAGTGCTTGTCAAAGGAGTTGGAGTAGCCACAGTGCCTGTTGCTGGTGTTGGAGCAGCCGCAGTGCTCGTCGCTGGGGTTGGTGTAGCCGTGGTGCCATCAGATCCAGTGACATTCTCCTCCCCCTGAGAGTACTGGATAGTGCTAAGCAGGGCTTGGTGGGCATGGGCCAGGCTCCAGCTCGTTGCGGTGATTTTGCCTCTCTGCTATTGCCAGGGCCATGCTTTTTCCAACTACTGGAGTAGTTTTTCTGGGTTCTGCACTTGTTCAGGGCTGAACTTCCAAAGCACTGGAGATGCCACTGGCCTAGGTACTTGCCCGTACTGTCCCACACACCCTGCCACTCAGAACTGCCCAGCCTCAGGGAAGATCTCTTGGTGGTATTCTGAGAGAGTTGTTTACCCTTAAATCATGTGCAGCAACATGCTGGTTCCTAGCCAAAGGAGCAAGTTGGTTTCAAGGGGATTCAAAGGAGATTCAAAATCTCTGAAATTCTCAAATGCTGCTGTAAAGAGCCTGCTGGGGAGGGGGAAATGTGGGGGGACATTTCCTCCATAGGTTGGCTCTCCGAGGAGAAAAGGCAAGAGGTATCACTATTAATAGTTCCCACTACATGGCTCCCAAACTACAGAGGTGATGGCAATGCTGAGAACACAGCTCAGAATAACAAATTCTAGGAGTAAGATTTCATCCTTTGTCTTAACATCAAGACACAAACACAGCTCTTCAAACCTTAAGATCAACTATAGCTATAAAGATCTAAAGTTATAAATAAAGCTATAAATAACATATAAAGTTATAAATAAACTTTATTTAATATAAATAACGTATAAAGTTATTAATAAAGCTGTTAAAAAAAGTATAAAGTTATAAATAAGGCTATAAAGCTATAAATAACTTCCAAGGTAGCAGATGTGACAGAAGAGGTGTGACCCCGAATCCAGACACCAGTTGTGTGCTAAGCACTGCTGCCGGACTCTCAGGAGGGAACCAGCTGGCAGCTGCTCCACATGTTCACACACTCCTCACTCTGGTGTCTTCCTCCGTGAAGCAGCCCGGGTTGCAGGCTCCACCTCCCAGCTCCTGGGGATCTAAGAAGCAAAGAACACCAAGTGAGTGTTGGGCCTTGCCTATGGCTCATTTGGCAGCATGCACAGCAACTGGGCTGCCATCAGGTATGGGAAAATCTGGCCCACAGGCAGCCTGTCACTTGACAATTTGAGGCCGACTGTTTAGAACAGGAATTCTTCCAACATTTCAAAGCTGTAAATAGAAAACCAGCAACCAACCAAACAAAAAGTGCTCCCGTTCTTCAAGCTCTATTATTTATATCTGTATTTACCACCATGGACACTAGCTGCCAAACATCAACTGCTATAAAACCTTGGTGGTATCTACAAAAATTACCCATGCTACCAGGAAGTAATTGATCAAGAACTCTCAGTTCTGCATTTTAAACAAAAGCCTGTCTGCTTCCAAGATGACATCCAACCTTTTCTCTCAGCTTCCTGACATGAAGACTTTTTTCCTTACTGAAAGGTTTGAAATGGATGGGTGTTTTGAGCTTCATTATTAATCAGCATCATGATCTAACCTGTGGCCATTTGGCTGTTCCCTTTAGATTTGTGACTTGCTTGGCATCAGATGTTCTGCTGCTTGTTTTCCTCATGTGCTTCAGCACACATATCAGCAGACTGGTACAAAATTTATTTAGTGATCTGAGCCAAAAATGTTGGACTCGTGCACTAACTTCATCAGTGTGGTGGATTTTTCCCCTCTTACTTCAACAGTCATATCATTAGTCAGTGTTTCCTTCGTGGCACTGTCACCCTCCAGCAAACATATCTACGGACTTCATTTCAGTGTTGTGTATTGTGACATCCAGGGTTCTGGCACAGCTCCCACACCTTCAGTTTTTATTGACTGATATAATTTATACTCTTTTCCACCTAGGAGTTCTTAACACCAGCATATCTATAGAAGCGTGTTGGTAAGTACAGTAAGAGCTTGTACAAGTGGTCAGAGCATTTGTGTAATATTTGAACTGAAGGCCCAATGAGGTACTTACACTGCAGCCAATAACTCAACTCTTCTGATCTCCCCTTTCTGCAAGAGTTTCAGAGCAGCTGTCTTGGCCATCTCTAAAAAATGTAGAATCTCTTACCACGGACTTACCCTGGTGGGAGCTGTGTCTTCTTTTCCTGCACTGAGGTTTTACAGGTGACCCTGGCTCTTCTGCAGGTTTGGTCACTGGCTTGCTTCCTGAAGTCAACTGGCTCTCTTCTGTCACTGATTCACATTTAACACTAGTATTCTCCTTTAAAAAAACACCAACCAAACAAAGAAACAAATGAAATAAACCCAAAGATCACTCAATATTTAATTCTTATCACTGTAGGGACAAAACAAGAACTGTACTTCTCCACTGCAAAAGGGCACCTGAGAAGTGCTTAGCACATGCTGAATGTTTTCAACTCAGAATCAAGGTTGCCAAATTGAAACTCAAGCTCTGACAAAATGTCGTACTAAGCAAAACAAGAAATACAAAAATGAGAATCCACAAAGTTAGGGGACATGTCCTCACTGCCTGAACTTTGCTCTCAGTTATCAAACCAGCTGCAAGAAATAAGCTAGAAGAAATCCAGGGGCACTCCTTGTTACCAACATGTATTAGTAACATCAGATCCAGCTCAAAAAACTTGACAGAGCTGTGCCATGCAAAACTGTGCACGCAGACACATTTCTGGGTGAGAATCTCAGCTCACCCCTTCCCATCGTTAAGACACCAAATCATAACGTGTTGCTTGCTTTTTGGAGCCCTCTGCTGCTGCTCCATATGTATTTTGCAGGCAACCATTTCCTGACCTGGTCCATTGCCATGGGCATGTGGCAAAAATCTGTAGGGTAAAAAAAAGAAAGAAAAAAGCCGCCAACCAACCAAGTGATATTTCTGTTCCCCTAAAGAAGTCAAGGCCCAAAGACAAGCACTTGGAGTTTACCTGTAGACAGAAAGACCTTCTCACTATCACCTGTTCTAGAGTATGAATCTCTTCTGCAAATATCCTATAGAATCAATACCCTAAAGGTGAAGGAATGCTCAGAGTCTGCAGCATTTCCTTCTAGTATGGCGAAAGAAAGCTTTTGACAACTGCTACTTGTGAGTTTACAGAAGACAGGAGGTCATCACACTTGCTAATGAGGTATCGTTGATTCCAAACCTCACAGTCTCCACCTTGAGTCTGTCGTTACTCAGTGTTAAATATACAAAAGGCAGTGCCTGTGCATAGTAATAGAAATACAACCACATTCTTTGACAAAGTTGTGTCATAACAGTCCAAAAGGCCCACGAAAATACAGAAACTGAACACTCTGGGGAGAGCCAGTACCCCCCCAACACGCCTCCTGCTCCTGCAGAATACCCACTGCACTGTGCTATTTGTTCTTGGAAATGTGCTATCTGTCTGTATGGCATGAGGACTGCTAACCAGGCCTTGTGATAACCCTTTGGCTAGCAATGCCTTTGTCTAACATCTGAACCACAACTCCTAGGCATAAAAACTAAGAGGAGGAAGGAGGACTCTAGTTCACTAGAACCCAGCCTGAACCCACATTTCCTGAGTGAGGAGCTAAACCTCTCCATGCCTGGGGACATTTACCTCCCTTTAGCACTTACCTGCTCTGCACTAAACAGTCCTTCCAGAACAAACATTTCAGGGAGTTGAGCTGGGCAGTGATCCAGTTGTTCTCTCCGTTCTTCAGGGGCTTCTTGTGTGGTCACAGAGTCTTGCACCGTTTCAGCAGCAGCAGCACTTTCTATGGATGCACTGGTGTAGCTTACAAAAAGAAGTTGTCCATCACAGCCTTCTGCAGAAGTTAATAATTGAGCTGCTTCCATCAGAAATGATGTGTCTGCAGCTGCAGGAGTCAGAGGTGCCAGCTGACTTTCCTCAACAGCAGAAGGTGTGTCACTGTTCCCACCATCAACCAGCAGTGGGTAACTTCTGTTAGACTGAACGGTTAACATCTCACTCTCCACAGGTTCCAGTGTCACTATATCAGTGCTGGGTGATGCACACATCTCATTCAAAAACTGAAACACGTCGTCTTCTCTTCATCAGATGCATGATGTGCACCATCAGAGGGCAGGCATTCAGCTGCAGAAGGTGGCTGCACTGCAGAACTCTGGGAGAAACAAAATCAGGGAACTCTTCTACCAAAAAAATCACAATGATTTTCAGTTCAGGTCTGATGGATCTTACTGCTTCTGAGGACTGTGCAAGTGGTTACTGATGATCAATACACGAGTAGGGCAGGATGATCAATGCTGCATCCCTCAGCAGAAGCTTGGGGAAGTGTACAATACTCGTGTTGTCCTGCTCAGAGACAGCCAGGGACTGACCTGGCAGCACTGGTTTTTTACACCCCTGCTTGCCTTTGGGCTACAAATATGCAGGGGACCTTCCACCAATCTCTGTCCAGATGCACCAGCACCTTTTGACTGGCAGATCCCTGGCTGCAGCTGCATAATCCAAGCAACCACTAACCAGCAAGTGGTTAACCAGTAAGTTACCAGGCCACTTACTGGTTGAGTAACCAGTCCACCTCTTCTGACTCCATGACTTGCTTCTCCAAGCAACTGATTTTTACTAGACCCTTTGGACAGTGTATTTTTATTACTTTCAATCTAGCCACACCACCCCCCTGATGAATCCTTTGGGACCATTTGCTATCCCTGACACTGATCTCAGCCTTCTGAGATGAGAACTTATGTGACTGTGACTTCCTATCACTCACACTGATCCTCATGTGCTGGAGGGAAAAGCAGCTCACAATGGCAGTGAGAGGACAAAGATGCACTGCATGAAAAATAAACACTACCCTACCAATTGCACAACTGGCTGTTGACTATTTCTAGCCTTACAGCAACATGTTATCCTGGACATAACCTGCCCAGCTTGGGTAAGCTCATATTGAAAAAGAAAAACACGCATAAAAGACAAAAGGTTGATATTTGCAAGACAAGAAACTGGATGATCAGGCTTGCATAAGTCAACCCTCTTTCAACACACACAAGCAGAACTTGCTTTGCTTGTCCTCTATGAGGAAAATAATAAAAAGTATCTGCTTGCTGCTGGAATGTAAAAGGAAGCCCTGGTATTTTTACTAAGGTTCTTTTGCTATTTGATAAGCCAGGCCACCCAATAAGGTGCAATTTCCACCAGAATTCTAGAAAGCATCGACAGGAAGTACTGGAGTTCTCTTTAATAGGGCATTTCTGAGGTGGGGCCAATTCCAAAAGTCACCTTAGTTTTTCTCATTCATCCAACGCACAATTGCAGGCTCTCAGCTTGGCCAGGCAGGAGTTACCCTTCGTACGGCTTTTAGGTGTCCAGAAATGTCACCCCAGAGGACTCTGATGCTGGCACACACCTCACCAAAGGCAGCTTGTACAGCCTGTGCTCCCCTGAGGTGCACCTGGGGCCTTTTTCAAAGGTAAGTGCAACACGTCCTTGTGCTCTCTGCCAAGAGACCTCTGCCAATCCAATGACCTTTCACAAGGGCGATCCCAAAGGAATGCTGATCTTCCCCTGTAACTGCACTGCCACTGTCCTGCCTGTGACACCACGTGCTTCATTCCTCTCATCTGTCATAGATTTTACCCTGTCCAGGACACAATGACCAGCTCTGAAGCCCTCTTTTAAGCAGGCTGTCTAGACAAAGGCCATGTCCATTACTCTCCACTTGTCTCCTCCCCTCACTCTTCGCTCAGAGTCCTCTCCCCTAAGCTGCTGCTTTGAGCTTCAGGCAGGAAAGGCTTACAAGTCTTTCTACAGTCTAATTGTCTCCTTGGACAACTCTTCAATCACGTTCACAGCTACCTCTTTGTATCTACCTGTGTCTCTAAACCATTTCTCAGGGGATTATCCCTGTGTAGGAACGTGACCCCATGAGGCACTGCTTGTACCAGGCAAGTGGTGCCCGAGTGTATTTTACTGTGTAGGACACTTTGTCCTGCTTTCCTTTGCTTTGCTTGCCCAGAGGAACAATCCTGCTGTGCCCGTGTGCAGGCAGGTCTCTAAGGCAGCCAGGCTGGGAGTTGGTGCACAGGAGCTGCCCCATCCAGCCGCCAGCTTCAGTGGAGAAGTCGGATGTGAGAAGTGACGCAAGTCCCAGGTGGACGATGAGAGCAATGTTGGGTGAGGAGATGAGGAGCGAGGTGCTCAGTGCAGTGCTGGACCTTAAGGGCTGCTTTTCCTGCTGTTCAGGCCTCTGGAAGAGACACTTGGGATCAACGGCAATGGAATAGAAATTTCTATTTCTATGGGTTTTAGTGAGCCCCATGGTGTATTTGATCTGAGTCCATGAACCTCAGGTTGAGAGGAGACTGAAGAAACCTCTGAAGATGTCCAAGTCAGAAACAAAGCCCCACGTCCCTTCAGCATTAATGGGCCCCACTGAGGGCTGTTACTGACAAAGCCTCCCCAGGGACTCGTTAAAGCTAGTAACTGGAGGCTGTGATTACAGGGAGACAAAGGCAAAATGCAGGTGTCTGATGGTGACAACACCCTTGGTTGGTTTGATGAAGCAGAAAGGCCAAGACCTGACCACAGCCCTTGGAGAAGTAGAGCCTGAAATCCTGAGAATGAAACTTCTCCTCATAGGCCTTGATGAAAGTGTAACCTTAAATCTTAAACTAACAATAGTGTGTGTACCTTTAACATAGTAGAATAAACCAAACTGTCTTAACTTACTAATACGTAGACAGAAAGGAATGTTTGGCTGATGGGGGAAGCAACATCACGGGACTGATAACAACTAAGGAGACAGTAAATAAGACCAAGGATGCCAGCCTTCAAGATAGCAGAGGGGTGGCCAGCATGGAGCGAGACTGGAACAGAACAGAAGCAAGGACATACCAGCTGCTAACTCAGCACTAGGACCTTGCAAGCGTGCGCAAGCACTGAGGCCATTCGGTAAACACAGTGAGGAAGACTATCAGCGACCACCAGAGACCCCCACTCAGCAAGAAAGCGCATGTGTAATTAGGATGCAAATATTATAATAGTTCCTGAAACATATATGAATATGCATGAGTATGCTAAATATACAGCAGCTGTCAGCAAGTATCGGGTGCACTCACCTTTGTGAAGCTATTTGCGTGTGCGCCCAGTGCTGCAACAAAGAATGCTGCTTTCTGAAACTCTACGTTGAGTCTCAGAGAGTTTCTCCGACTGACTTTTACGGTAACATATATATTACCATTATAAATTACACACTCTAATATAAATGCTTTTCAGCCCGGTGGGCCCATGACACCTCAGGCCATAGAAACTGGGGGGAGTCACCCAGAAGGGATGGGTCGCTGCTCGGGTCGGGCTGGGTGTCGCTCAGTGAGTGCTGAGCAATTGTATTGGGCATCACTGCTGGCTATTGGTGTTTTCTTTCCCCTTTTGGTTCCATCTCTCTCCCCTTTTGGTTCCATTATTATTATTAACAATAATACTAATATTACATTGTACTTGATTTCAGTTCCTGACCTGTTCTCATCTTCACCCATGGGTTTTACATTGTTCCCATTCTCCTCCCCATCCCACCCGGGTGCTGAGTGAGCAGCTGCTGGTGCTGAGTTCCCGGCTGGGTTTCGACACTGACCCTGTCCTGGCCCCTTTGCTGTGGCACGGAGCTGGAAGCAGCATTATTTGGCTGAGGAAGCGCAGCTCCCGAGTGTTGCTGGGGCTGGGGCAGTGCTTGCCAAGGGCAGGGGAGGCCCAGCAACAGCTCCTGTCCTGGCACTGTTGCCATGGGAGCACATGGGCTCCCATGGGCATTGCGGCAGTCAGGATTCCGCAGGTATGGCCAGAGCCCACCAGCTCCTTCCCACCTTCCGCAATGCCCGGTGGGCTTCCGCGCATGTTGCCAGAGCCAGGCAGGTCCCCTTGTGCTGAGCTCCCAGTGACAGCACCAGCAGCTGCCCTGCCCAGGGGCTGCTCCTGCCCTCACACCTTCTCAGCACCTCTGACACCAGCAGCTCCTGCACACACAAGGCTCCTGCTTCGCCCCCAGCACCTCTGCAGGCAGAGCTGAGCTCCAAGCACATGAACAAGGCCAGGGCCTCCTCCTCACCTATCCCCTGCTCCTACAGCTGAGATGGCACCAGCACATCTACTGACAGCTTCTCCTCCCTTTAGAGCACGCACCCACAACATGTTTCAAGCGAACAAACTAGGACTGAAAAGTCAAAGTATGCGTACCTGGATGTGCGGGGCAGCCAGGGGAGATGCAGCCTCCCGAGGGAGGGGTCTCCTCTGCACTGGTTACTGCAGCACTCTCGCTCCTTAAACAGCCCACGCTCACCGTGGGGGCCCCTGTCACAATGGGCCTCTCCACAGCGACCACCATGGCTTTGTGATGGTGGCAGCATCCTGCCCATGGCCACTGGGCACCCAGGGCTTGGGACTGGGTGAGCTTTAAGGTCCCTTCTCCCCAAACCAGTCTGTGACTGTATGGCTGTAAAATACGATCTGCATTTGGATGCAGAAGAGCTCTCATCAGTGAGTCAGCCCCAGAAGCAGGGGCAGACATTTGTGCAGGAACATCCCGTCTCTGCTGGTGCTCACAGCAGAGGCCAGTGGAGACCGTTCAGGGCAGGGCAGGCTGCAGACCAGCCAGGCTCAAGGGCACCACCGCCACCTCCTCTGAAAAAATCTCAAGGGGTGATGCTCTGCAGCCTCTCCTTTCCCTTGCACCACCTTGGGCTTTCAGCCCCACAGCAGAGCCCTTTTGCAGCCTTTTCTCAGCTCTTGTTCGTCGCTGGCAGCTTCCAAACACAGTTCTGCCTCTGCTGGAGCCGAGAGCAATGGCCCAGCCCGTGCTGCGGAGTGTGGAGCGCTCTGATGGCACCATCAAGTGACTCCAGGGCTCGGCAGCGCTGGCAGGAGCAGAGATGTGGGGCCTGACCCTGCTCCCGGGGCAGACGCGCGTGAGTTCCAGCCCTTGGTGTTTCTTGGCAGGAACCTTCGCCTCCGGCTTCCCGTCCGCCTGCACCGCCGCCATGACACCGCCCAGCGTGGGGGGATGACGGCAGAGCCGGAGGGCAGGGCGGAAAGGGACGGGGCGTCTGTGTGAGCGGGAGAGTAGGGGGGTGTGGAGGGGAGAGGCCGAGATGGAGCGAGGTGGAGCCAGGATGGAGCCGGGATCGAACCGGAATGGAGTCGGGATGGAGCCGGGGTCGAGCGGGATGGAGCCGGGATTGAACCGGGGTGGAGCTGGAAGGAGCCGGGCAGAAGCGGGGTGAGCGAGGCTGTGACAGGGGTTGAGCGGGAAGGGCAGGGCTGTGGATTGGGAAGGAGCCGGGTGGCAGGGGATCGGAAGCAGGGCTGCAGTGGCAGGGTCATGGCTGTGGGACGGGATGGAGCGGGGTGGGCCGGGGGTAGAGCAGGGATGCAGTGGGGGGAGGTGGGCTGGGCTGTGCCAGGAGGGGACGGGCAGTGGGGCCTGAGCCAGCAGGGTAAGTGCAGGCAGGGATGGAGCCCACGCTGGGGCAGGGGCTGGGCATGCTGGGGATGGCGGCAGGACCATTGTGTCCCACCAGGGGTGGGCTCTCAGGAGGCTGAACCGAGGTCCTGTGCTTTTGGTCCAGGGGTGCCAAGAGCAGGCGGGTCCTTGAGGAAAGATACTCGCTGCCCCTTCGCATCAGGTCAAGATCTGATCCACCCACCTTGTGTGTCCTGTGCCTCAGTGTGCAGCCCAAGAGAGTTTGGCTGAGAACTGCCACAGTCCTTAAGCACTGTTTTGGGCAACCCAGGCAAGGAGATGGGCACCTGCAGGCAACGCTGTGCCTTATCTCAGCACAGCCCCAGACAGAGCACAGACTAAGGAACCCCTCCCGTGCTGAACCAGTACTGTCTGCGTTGATGACTGGTGTAAGAGATGTGTCTGGAGGATTAAAGGGTTGGTTGCAGAACGAACTACTTCCAGTGCAGACATGTTTCCTGGCCCTGAGTATCAGTTCCCAAGATGTGGAGCACATCTTTGTGTATTGTAAAATGTTATTGTATCCAAATGCAATTTGTCATTCTTGAATTGTGTGGCATGATAATGACTATGTAAATTATGAGAAATCATGTTTGGCACCTGTTTGATAGGTATATTCTTAATGCACACAGAAGCTGAGATAAGCTTAAGCAATGGCTGTCTTGCTTTAGCCCTTTGCAGGACATCTTGTATCTATTCAGATGGCTGCAATGAAACAAGAGGCTGGCTCCAATGTGCCATTAGGGTGGAGAGACTTCCCTGTTACTCACTCCTACCAGGTATCATTGATGTATGATGCTAAAGGTGTTTCCCTGGAGCACATGGGAACCAGACTTGAGCAAGGAAGGTCAAAGTGAAATGAAAGCAACAGTGCTCATCTCGAGCTTTGTTCACAGTTCTGCAACAGGAGAATAAGTTGGAATTGGGATGGTTGTTAGGACCTTGCTCCTTTTCAATGTGAAAATCATGCAATGAGGAATAACACTTTAAAGAATCTGGTGTTCTCTCTTTTAAGGGAAACAAATGAAGACAGGAATCACAATAAAAGACCGTATCTCTCAATGCATTCTTCTGTTCAGAAAAATTATCATCTGCCTTTTTGTTTTTCTCCTTTAAAGAGCACTGTGGAGAAAGTGGCGGCTGGCTCTGTCCCAGTTCCTCAGGTCATGCCACTTGGAATCCCTCTTCCAGGGAAGGCTAAACATGAAGTAGGCACAAATACTCCTTTAGAAATGAAATCGGGTCTGAATAAGAGCTTTGAATCCAGGTAAAAACTTCTCTTACGTGTTCATGTGAAACTTTGAGCCTCGAGACTTTTGTTTGTGGTTCATGATGGTTTTTATGAGGGCACATTTCATTAAGGAACTTAGAAAATTCACCAACATGTTTTGATGCACCAACTCTACTTGCACTTAATCTTATGCATTCAGACAATATTACTGACATATGAGTTATTTCATACCTGGTAGCAGTCTTGATTGCTTCCAAGGTGAAGCTCTTAAGCTGTTGCATTTTGCTTTGACTGCAAAAACCAGTGCATGAAAGTATAGTAAATTTTATTAATTTCTCATCCACGTCCTCTGTGGATCATTGGCCTTCACCCACAGCCCAGGAGATAAACATCCGAGGCTGGGAGAGCTGGGCTGGTTCAGCCTGGAGCAGAGAAGGCTCCGGGGAGACCTTAGAGCAGCTCCCAGAGCCTAAAGGGTCTAGAAGAAACCTGGAGAGGGGCTTTGGACAAGGGCCTGTAGGGACAGGAAAAGGGTGAATGGCTTTAACCTGCCAGAGGGGAGACTGAGATGAAATATTAGAAAGAAGCTCTTCCCTGTGAGGGTGGTGGGACACTGGCACAGGGTGCCCAGAGCAGCTGTGGCTGCCCCATCCCTGGCAGTGTTCAAGGCCAGGCTGGACATAGGGACTTGGAGCAACCTGCTCTAGTGGAAGGTGCCCCTGCCCGTGGCAGGGTTGGAAATGGATGAGCTCTAAGGTCCCCTCCATCCCAAACCAGTCTGGGATTCCACGATTCTGTGATTTTGTTCAATACCTTTGGCACTGGATGTAATTCTTAAATGATGGGCAAAATGATGGGCAAGTGCCATATATGTTAGTAAGGGTAAGAATGGAAAAGTAAATTGTGTTTTATTCGCCAGTGTCAGGAAACATTACCAAATTCAGGTTCCTCTTCATCCTGCAACAACCACCACTGCATCTTCAGGACCTGCATATGCATCTTGTTCCAGTGCTAACTAGTGCAGTTAGTTAGTAACTACTGCTTATGTCAGAGCTGTAGAAGATCCATCATGCCTGAAACCTTAAACAGTGGCAGGTGTGGGCATATATGTAAGAGCACCAGGTTTTTACAGTGACGCCTGTAACTGTCTTCTCTAAGCTCTTCTCAAGAGATAATAACCTGATCTAACAAGTCAGTGGTGTAACTTTTCTCCCGTATCATCAGAAAGATGTCTTGTCTATGGCAATGTTGTAGTTTCAAGTGATGACTGAGAATATTCACCACCTCTTTAGATTAGGTTCATAATTAGGACGATTTCAACTCCTACAATTGAGAGCAGCTTTTTAATTTCACTGAAAACTAACTTAGTAGCTTTCTGGCCTAGTTTTAGTTGTCAGTAAAGTCACTCTTTCCAGTTGTCTTCATATTTTCTCAATAGCCTTTGGTCTGTAAGGATCAGTACCAGCAGCTGTGGCTATCAGTTGCTACGTTTCTAGTGACTTTGCTGCTGTAGACGCTAACCAGGAAAATACTGAAAACCTCCTGATAACCTGAATGACATGATGTGATGTGGCTTTTTCTTCAGATGGCACCATGTCTTGAATGCAGACACCTCCTGCCAGTGAATACACCCTCTTGCATTGGATGTGAGTCACCAATAGCTCCACAGCTGCAGCCCCAAACCAACATCTGTGTAAAGGTAATTGAGAATAAATCTAACAAAACAGCAATTTACCTCCTGGCATGCATTTTTCTAACAGATGACTTCATGAGAAATAGTTTGATCCAGCTTGGGTTTCTCCAATTACATGATGACAGCTTTAAGGGTGAGTAGGATTCAAACCCCCTTGAATAGAATTAGGCATTAAAGGTGCACCAGATAAGCTCAGGAAGGCATCTTGAAGAGCACAGGAGGTAGCAGTGTGAAAGACAGGAACACGTGCCCTTATGTTCAGTAGGGAGATGTTCTGTGATTCTATCATTGATGGCCTTAGTATTACTGAGCATTTTAAGTTTATTAAATGCATGTTCCTTACTCTGCTTCCCTCATTTGACTGTAAGTGCTTAGCACAGATGGGCTGGCAGGACTGGGGCAGCGGGGAGATGCCTAAGATGCTCAAGCGCACTATTAGTCAGTGATCCAAAAGTGCTGGTGGGCTTAACTAGACAAAACCTACCCTATAGAATACTCCCTACCCAAGGGTTATGGGGACCCAGGTAGGGGCCATCCTCAACCCCTCCAGTCAGGGGAAAGGGTGTGAGAAAGAGCCAACTGATACTGCATGTCCACAGTTGGTAGATTATAGACACTGCCCCACATTGGATGTTTTATGGCAGTCCTGATACAGGTGCAAAGGCAGTCTTGAGCTATTTGGTGGCCACCATCAAAACAGCAGACTCATTATTCTCAGCTCTGGTGGAATCTCACTTGTTAATAGTGACTGTGCTGGGGCACCCTCAGGGGGATAAGAATCATTTTCCTTGCAGATACTGGACTTTCTGGTTTGTGTGAATGCAGTGACTAAGCAAACTGGCACTGGTCTATACAAACATGTGGAGGTATTGATGCTGGATCTCCTGAGGGAACTGTACCATACTTTAAATGAATTGTCACCAAGATCCATGGATTTGTGATGAGCAGGCACTATGGCCTAACTACAACCTGAAGCCCAGACTTAAAGGATCTCTTCTGTCTGCAGGGCTGAATAACCACAGCACTTTGTAAGATCAAGTCCTCTTCTTATTAGTGCTGTTCATAGTTTTCAGATACTAAGTGAAATGTATTCTTTCTCTGTGTAAAAGGGCAAAGTAATTTCTAGGCATGTGGCACAGAAAATCTTCACCATAAACACTGTGTGACTTGTGAAAGCAAGCTGCCCGAAATAGAGACGCTAAGGCTTCTTCCATCAATCACACTAGGGTTAATCAAATCAAAGCACAACATTCTTTTTCTCTGGAAAACTGAAGTCATAGCCCTGTGTCCCTATGTTACAAAAGCAGAGATTCCCTCCCTCATGGGATATTCAAGCCCAGGACTCCCACAGATCCTCCATCACAAATGTGCAGCTAAACAGAAGAGTACCTTTGAGTTCCTCCTGTGGAAGTCAGGATTGTGTGTGCCATTGTGAAAGCTCAGAAGGCTCTTAGAAAATGGGGAGTCTTGGCTCGAAGGGAGTTTTGTTTGTGTTCAGATGATTTTCAACTGCAGTAGCAAACTTGAGTGTCTACATCAAGGAAGAGAATTTTTGTTGTTTTCCATTATTTTGTGAAAATAAAATATTTTTTTCCATTATTTTTTTATCTCCATTTGCTGCTTCCTCTACGTGCATACAGCTACTCTGCTTGGATTTGGCTGTGACTCTGTGTAACGGATGGGAACCTAGCTGAGAGTTGATTCCCTCTCATGACTGAGAGACATAACACAGGATGTTTGTGTCACATGTATTGGGTAGAGTATAGATGTGTATGTTCATGGTGACTGTTTGTCAGAAAGAGGCAGGAAAACACGAGGGTGCAGCTGTTCTATGAGCTTCCCACTTGGGCACGCCGGGGCGCCTGGCCAACGCTCTTGATGCAGCCAACACTGAGATGATGAGAAACTGCAGGGCCCCACGAGTAAACAGTGACAGAGCTGGCATAAAGCCGGTTGTGTTTCTAAGGGTACGAAAGCAGGAGCCTATTGTAGCCAAATCCGAGGCCTCACCTATGGGTAGATGCACCGTGTAGGAACTTTACCAATTACGGGGCTTCCCATCTGAAGTGTGGGCCTGAAGGATGACTTGGTGGTGATTGATAGAATCAGAATAGTAAGGGTTGGAAAGGACCTTAAGATCATCTAGTTCCAACTCCCCTGCCATGGGCAGGGACACCACACTCTAGCCCATGTCACCCAAATTGGTGATGTATTTCTTCTTAATCTCTGTTCTCTCTATGCAGTAATGATTTGATGCATTGCTCATTTTCCTCTGTACTTTACTTATATATTTATAGCTGATTTGCTTTATTCTTCTTACTTACTATATATAGAGAGATATATACCTGATTTGTGTTAGTGTGCTTATGTGCTTTAGTGTGCTTGTTTAATAAACTGTAGCTTGTGGCCATTTTGTGGTGTACCCTGCCTGTTAGCAGAACAGGCCTAAACCTAACACCTCACTTGTAAAGATTGTATAGATGATGCTTTTTCCCATGCTTAACTATTTTCCCTACTTTTTCACCACCATGGATGAAGACACAACAATCTTGGAGCCACGGGGTGCTGTGGGAGACCATATTTTAAGCTGACTGTCTCAAAGCTTGTTTGCAATCCTGGTGAGCTCACTGCGAGATGTACAATTGAGCCAAGCTCAGCTGCTGTGAACAGGTAAGGAACAAGCATCCACCCAAAACCAGTGTTGACCAAGGTCAAGGCAGGCACATCACTGTGGAGGATGTGCCTGGGCATGGGCGATCCCCAACCTCCCAAGGCATGTGCACCCCGTGGCAAATGATCAGGCAGTGTTGGCATGCACCCCGTGTGCGCCCCTCGGGACCAGTGTGCCAGGACTGAGAGCATGTGCAGGATTGCACTAAGAGCCTGTAAAAGACTGTGTGATCCAACGGCGAGTGGAACCCCCACCACCAAAGTACACAGAGACTCCAGACCAGTGGGATGCTGCTGGATCCATGGTGGTGACTATCTCTTGCTGCAACTCTATCCCGACTGCTTGCCAGATTTCCTTCTTTTCTATTTTCTCCCCCTTTCCTGTTGCTGTTTTCTTATGGCAGTAAATAACTACTTTGTTTAGATAAGTAAGCAATAAATCTCTTTGATTAGTGGCACTTGACCTCATTTGGTGGCTGGGCAGAGGCAGTCTTGATCCAGCTCTGGGGCAACAGCACAAGAGGGATGTGGAGCTGCTGGAGCGAGTCCAGAGGAGAGCATGGAGCTGCTGCAAGGGCTGGAGCAGCTCTGCTCTGGAGACAGGCTGAGAGAGCTGGGCCGGTTCATCCTGGAGAAGAGAAGGCTCCTTAAGGGGAGACCTTATAACAGTCTTCTAATACCTAAAGGGTGCCTACAAGAAAGCTGGAGAGGGACTGTTTAAAAGGGCCTGTAGTGACAGGACAAGGGGGAATGGCTTTAAAGTGAAGGAGGGGAGAATTAGATTAGTCATTAGGAAGAAATTCTTTCCTATGATAGTGGTGAGGCGCTGGCACAGGGTGCCCAGAGGAGCTGCGGCTGCCGCATCCCTGGCAGTGTACGACGCCAGGTTGGACACAGAGGCTTAGAGCAACCTGCTCTAGTGGAAGGTGTCCCTGCCCATGGCAGGGGGTTGGAACTGGCTGAGCTTTAAGGTCCCTTCCATCCCAAACCAGTCTGGGATTCCATGATTCCCTGATGTGCGAATGCGGTCACTGTCCACTTCTCGTAGGTGGACGTGACGCCCTGTTCATTGCCCAGGTTGGGCTGTGACCCCTCGCATGCTCCACCTCCGGACAAAAGGCACTGAGGAAGAGCAGCCCGTTAGGGACCTCCCCGAACCAGCTGGTCAGAGGCTGGTCCCCCTGCAGCAACTCCCGGAGCACCCCTGGGTGCCCAGTGGCCATGGGCATGATGCTGCCAGCATCACAAAGCCGTGGCGGTCGCTGTGGAGACGCCCATTGTGACGGGGGCCCCCACGATTACCATGGGCTATTTAAGGAGCGAGAGCCCTTGTCGTGGTTTGAGCCCAGCCGGTAACTCAGAACCATACAGCCGCTTGCTCACTCCTCCCCTTCTTCCCCCCGCTCCCGGAGGGATGGGGAGGAGAATCGGAAGAATGTAACTCCCACGGGTTGAGATAAGAGCAGTCCCGCAACTAAGGTATAATACAAAACCACTACTGCTACCACCAATGATAATAATGATTAGTGAAATAACAAGGGGAGAGCATACAATTGCTCACCACCTGCTGACCGATATCCAGCCTGACCCGAGCAGAGATCTGGGCCTTCCGGGTAACTCCCCCCGGTTTATATACTGGGCATGTCGCGCTGTGGTATGGAATACCCCTTTGGCTAGTTTGGGTCAGGTGTCCTGTCTCTGCTTCCTCCCGGCTTCCCCTCCTCCCTGGCAAAGCATGAGACTGAGAAAGTCCTTGGTTGGAATAAACATTACTTAGCAACAACTAAAAATATCAGTGTTATCAGCGTTGTTCCCAGGCTGAAAGTTAAAAAACACAGCACTGCACCAGCTACTAAGAAGGAGAAAAATGACTGCTATAGCTGAACCCAGGACACCAGGAAACCGCCAGGTCCAACCGTGCTGAATAAAAGAATTAGATCAATTCATTATAAATCCAGCCCTAGTCCCCAGAACGGGATTTACTTGAATCTGCAAATATCCCGACCGGGAGACAGTGACCTACGGCAGCACTGGGGCTGAGGGCTGGAGGGGCTGGAGGGACCGGGAGCCACTGAGGGGACCAGTGGGGCTGAGGGGACTGGGGAGTTGCTGAGGGACTGGAGGGGCTGTGGTCACAGCTCTACCAGATGAATGTTACTCGTCCTTGTAGGGATGCTTCATAAGTTGTTATTAAACTGTTATTAACTGACTAAGAGAGGAAACCAAGAGAATAAACGGAATATCTTGGAAATAACAAAATGGCAAACTTTGAGCTTTTTTTTTTTTTAAGACTCAACTGAGCTAGTTGAGCTGCTTGGGAAAAAGCTGGCTTTGATTTTGTTTTCCTCACACACTAAAAGACTTGTGGTCAAGTGCTCTCAGAGTCACTTTTAGGATTTGGACGTTGCCCTTCCCTTGGCTGCCCGTGAGCTGTCAGCACTGCAGTTTGGTAAAGCTGTGCTTCATGATTCCCCTTTTATTTTAACACACAGTCTGACGGAACATGCAGCACTTTCTACATCACTTGTGCTAGTTTAGTCAACTACTTTGCATTTTGATTTATAGCATGTTTTTAAATAGTGATCACTTGCTACTGCAGGTTTCAGGAGATTGAATGCTCCACAAGCGACTGTGTTGGCACAGCACTGATGTTACTCTATGTTCGGGTGTTACTGCCGCAGCGGTTACTCTATGTTCAGGTGTAAGAATAGAGTCTGTTTCTATATTAAGAGTGTTGGAGCAAAGGTGGTCTTCACAAAGAACGTTGTGGAGCCTTGGCTCCTCATTCTGCCTTTCAGTGCTAGTGGAAACTCCTTTCCTTAACCCTCATTTCCCTTTGTTTTGCAGGACTGGTGACTGTAGGATAGGTTCATCAACCTGCTCATCCAGACAGCTTCTTTCCTTGCTCCAAGAGAGCGGCCTCATGCCAGAAGCCCACTGCTTTCCCGACAACGACTTTCCAGCAGACTCCAGTCACTTCCAGAACATAGCAGGGTTCTTTTGGGTTGCTGCCCGGGCATGGGGCTTCCCCAGTTTTTCCAGGCCAAGGGGCTCCCTTTCCCATTCTCCACAAGTGTTCCACAGAGGTCACATACACACTCCAGACTGAGTTCTCCCTTCTGCCGCTTCAGCAAGAGGCTCCAACTGGTGCCGCTTCCCTTCCACAACACGGCAGCTGCATGTCCCCGGGGCAGTGCTTGTGAGCCCCCAATCCAAAACGTATGGCAAAAGTTCTGCACTTGCTGCTCAAGAAGTTGTTGAAAAGTGACATATGAAATGTTTTTTTCAGTGCTCTGTCACTACGTGTGTTTCTCACATGTGTGCTTCCAGTGAGATGTGTGTTCTCTGTCCATTATTTGCTAACCTCCAGTGACAATGTGCCTTAGCTGCTAATTTCTTCTGGCTCTGATGAGATTAACTGTAGCAGAGACAGAAGAGCTTAGAAATGTCTTCTCTGCAAGAAACAAGGAAGGACAAAAGTGTGTGAGTGAAGCAGGTGTGTTTGTGGAATCTTGATTCAACTGGAAGACTTGAAGTATTACAAATGAATTGGCCCCTTCGCCTTTACTAACACAGCCCATCAGTAAATGCTTCCCTCAATGTTATTGAAAAACTGGTTTGGAAATCTAGTGCCTCTCCTTTTGTGCCTGTGGGTGATGAGTGGGATTTATCCCCACGCTGGTGTCTCCCCAGGTGCTGTTTTTCTTGCTATTATATCAGGCACTGCTGCAGCTGATAAAAAAACCAGAGAAAAGTTGCTGTGAGCGCAAACCATTCTTTTTGTGCACCATTCTGCATTTCAGACCCCTTCAGAGCCTGTCACCAGTCTGGGCTTCTACACGGTTATTTTTGTTCTCCTCCCCTTGATGTACAGACACTACAATGCATTTGATTCATGAGTTGCTTTTGCTATGAACTCTACTTACTCTTGAATTGTGCAGTTTCTACTGTATGTGTAGTTTTCTATAGCCTATGATCTGGTCTTAATATTTTACACTTACCTCTTATTTCACAAGCACTTTTTCCCTTTGGGTTCTGCCTTTTCTTCTCTTAGAAACTAGGTTCTTTTTACTACGTGTTTGTTTCCTTAGGATCGCTCCAGCAGAGACAATCTCTCCTTTGCTCTCTTGCACTGTTTTTACAGTAGCCCTTCAGGTTTCTTTGGTGGTTTTCTTGGGTTTGCAAAAATACTTTGGAGTTCCCAGTGAGTGCAGTGAGCTATCATTTAGGGTTTTGGCGATATCCAGAACTGTAACACTTTTGCAGGTTATAGAGTGATGATGATGTCCAGATTTCATCCTAAAGTTGTTCAGAATGAGCTTCAGAAGTAGTACAAGTCAGACACGTGCCTCGTGCTGCTGTGGAAGAATGTCCTCTAGCTCACTCTGTGTTGTTTATCTCCCATGTTTGTTGCTCCAAACTGGACAAAAGTTCCTCAACTTCATAGTAAAAAGGGCAATAGGTATAGATATTAAAATCCATATTGGTTATCGTAGCAACTGTCTGGTGAGTAATCCCATGTGAGTGTCAGGCACTGCAAAGAAATCAGTCTGATCACTTGGCCATATCAATTATACTTGTAACATTTAATTCATGTGAACATTGGCCTAGATTTGATTTCATCAAGGATTTCTCTCTCTCCCAGAAGGACTGCAGATTTAAAGATTATCTGTCCTGCAAATAATGCCTTTACTTGTAAGTTATCTCTGCATGTCACCAAAAACTAAAAGACCTGCAGAATACTGCTTCATCTATAGAGCTGCTTTTGGGAATGACAGTTTCGTTTCCATGTGTGTGTGAACATCCAGCCCCTTCCTGTGTGAATCCACTTTCTGTGGTATGTTGTGGTGAGACAGTCAAGCAGCCAAATCAAAAAGGTGATATTAAGATACAGAAGAGTGATTAGGAAGTTTCTCTCTGTGTGTAGGTCATTTTTACAGTACGTATTTTTAACCTATGTACACATACTTTAGAATAAATATGTTTTAAGGTGAAGAAATCAGTCTTACAATCAGTGGGGAGGTCATAATACATTTCTGGCATTTAGTTCACTGAGTGATTACTGCAGTGTTTAATCCAAGTAAGCAATAGAACTGTGCACACTGGACACCAGTTCTGGCAGTCTGATCCCTGTGTTTGAATTCTCCAAGGGAGGACATCACCTGCAGGAGCCAGGACACCTGCTGGGCAGTGGTTGCTAGACGTGCTTCTGCGGGGACACGGAGCTGCTGCTGCTGCCCACAGCTTGGAGGAGGCAAGGCGAGGGCTGGGACAGGCCCCCCTGGGGGCACATTAGCTCTGGGGAGTGTGCGAGCCGCAGCTGCAGAGCTGGAGCCATGGTTCCAGCTGCTGGCTCCTGCCTGTCCTGCCGCACCCCTCGGCACCACACTGTAGGCAGCCAGGGCAGGGCAGGCTCCGGGAGCACTGGCCTGGCAGGCTCTAGTGAAAGGCTTTGCTCTGCTTCCCTTTGCAGCAGGAGGGACCAGCAGCAGCAGGAGGAGGATGGGGCTACCCTGGCCCTTTGCTCTTTGGGCAGCCCACCCTTTGCCCAGACACCGCGGCAGCTGGGCTCCAGCTGCAGCTGGGTCCTCTTTGGGCAGCCCCTGGCAGCACTCTGCGGGGAGGACGGCACGCTGCCCCAGCCCAGCCCCGGGTGGCTTGGTCACTCCGAAGACTTTGAAACAAAATGGTGGAACCGTGAGTGGTTCAGTTAAGAGGCAGACTCTGGTATAATACTTTAAGCAATGGTGGATGTTATTTTTGGCACAAAAAGGAAACTGGAATGAAGTAGCATACATGGAAATGTTTTCCACTTGAAGATATCATCTGGAAAGGCAAATGGATTTTAGTTCTAATTTTGCACTCCAGAACTTCTTAGTATCATCCTTGCAGAAAGATAGTGTAATTCACTTAAACACTTTTGCTCTTTGTGCAGCATAGGGCAGTTATGCACTAAACATTTGGGGAATGTGAAGGACGGTTTGGATTTGATGGTAGCCCCCCGGAGAAGGGGTATTGTGAATAATGGAGCCAAAGGTGCTGACAATGAGAATCAAGCACAAGCACAGGCACAGGCACAGGCACTGGAAAGGGAGATGTTGTGCAGGGGGCTGAAGGATTTTGCCCTAGAGCAGGGCAAACTAGGGGAAAAAAGTAGAAACTGTAATTGTGCCTTTAGGACAATGTGTGGGCAGTGATGGTCCGGTCATGATAAAGATTCCCTTTACCATTATAGATTTTAATAGTTGGAAACAAGTGGCTGGTAATTATGCATCATGTTGTTGAGAGAGTTTGCAAGAATATGATTATTCGTATGTCTCGGACTGCAGTAGAGCAACAAATAACGGCAGGCACATTGGCAGGTGAAACTTCATGTACCTACCCCCGATCCTAACTGGGGTCCTAATCGGGACCAGGAAAGGCAGGCTTTGAAACAATATCAGAGGTGGATTTTCTTCAGTGTTAGGAATGCGGTCCCCAAGGCAGTGAGCTGGTCTAAGCTATACGAAAAAAGCAAGATATAAATGAATCGCCTTCTGGATTCATGGAAAGATTTGAAGAGGTGATGCATAAATATACAGGTATTGATCCTGAATCAGAGGAAGGAAAGGACCAATATGATTTGAGAAAGATAATAAATGTGGCCTGGGAGACCTATCACAATCAGACCACCATTGCTCTGGTGCACATTCCCTGAAAAGTTTCAAATGGTGGTTTTTGATATAATTACTATTATTATTAATATACAATACTGTGTATTGTGTGTGTTGCATAGAAAGGCAAGAGAATTTGGCATAAAATAAACCCCCTTGCTTTCCAGCTGCTACTCAGATATCAGAGGGGCTGGGTGCGGCTGGGCTTGGATTCTGAGTGATGGCCAATTTACCCCTATCAGTCTGGTTGCATTCAATATATTGAAAAATTATGATTCCGGATGCAGTAATAGTGCGCTGCACCTTCAGTCCAATCGTGCTCATGAACTAACATGGCCACACTGAGCGATCTGGTTGCGTTCAATGAGAGAATTATTACAATTAGCTACTTAAGCAGTGCAGATTCTTATGGATTGCCAGTGATAAATGCACTCTCTGCAAAAGCACATGCAATTAAGAGGGTATACAAATGTGCAACAAACTTATGAATAACACAGCCTGGCTTTAAAGTATAAAAGAAGTAACTCTATATAGAGATTCCTAATTTTCCTGGTGAAGCACTGGATACAGTGCAAGTCTTATCCAAAGGCGCCCCTATGGGGGGGAGAAAGGTCCAGCCCATCGACCAGTCCCAGGAGTCAAGGTTAATCTGCTGATGGCATCTTCCTCAAGTCGTCCACGATGATGTCTTCCCTAAGACCCCCCACTTTTTTGGCCATTTTTATACTATTTTTCACTTTCAAGTTGTAGCTTGAGTGACTCCAGTCATACATACCTTTATTGTTATTGGTGTAAAACTCTGTTTTTAAAAGTATATTCCACAAGAAATTCAAAGAGCATGCTCAAAGAGGGGTGGTCTCACCTTGGAGGTGGGTAGCTTTGGAGATGGAGGCATGTTTCTGTATTAAAATACATTATAATAAAGCAAATTTCACACAAAGGGCAGCATTTTGTCAAAAGATGACAGACTGTTGGCTCAGGATAGCAAGTATGAAGATTATCAGTTTTAAGTACCACCTAGTTCTCATCTCTGCTGGTGTTGGGACAGAGTTTGGTCGCAGTATATCTACTCCACTCCATCCTCCATCAAGCAACGTTGCCACAGGAACCGCTGTGGAGTGAATTCCTGGCATACCACGTGCAGCTGCATCTTACCCTGAAAGTCCGTGAACAATGCTACAATTTTAAATGTAAGTTTAATTTCTAAATCATATTCATAATTATTCCACATATTCCACCCCGTGACTATAGTCACTCAAGCTTCAAGATACTTAGAAGGAATTGGGAATAGCCCATATATTCTTTGGGTGGGGATTGCCAAGTATATGTATCTTCTGGGGATATCAAACAAGTTGAGCACTTCATCATAATCCAGTCTAACATATAAAGCAATTGTCAAAGTAAAACTTAATATAGTGGGCATAAGCAATATCACAACAGGGTGGAGCATCCTGTGGCGGTTGGTGACCATCCAAACAGAGCGTCCCACCATTCATATCCTCCGTCTTTCTTGACTCTTTCCAGCACTTGATGGACTTCTTCCACGTCGTGGTGGACGATAATTAGAGTTCTTTTTCCACTCTGTTTGGCCTGGATCAGCAACTGCTTCAAGTCGTCATGGTGTAGCAGCTTTTTCACTACTCTAAGATTCATTCCAGTAAGAGAGTTGTAGATAATTATCATTGTATAGTTCGATTGCAACAGTTGGTGAGATGTGGCAGCAGCTGAATAGTTAAAATCGCATCCGATAATGTTAGTAAAGTTACAAACACAAACGTTTGAGTGGTTAGTTACAGCTATAACAATATCATCTATCAGTACAGAGCTACATAATATTCTCATACAAGCACATCCTTTTCTAACTTATATAAGCACAGACTTTGGAAGTTCATTGGGATGTATTTCAAAATGACAGACTTTTTATTTAGTGTCAAAACAAATGCCTTGTGCTTTAATGGTATTACCCTCACAAATAAATCCTTTTTGGTTTCGTGTCGTGCATGCATCACCATCAACAGTTTGCCATTTATTTCAGTATTTTGCCCATTCTCTATGCTCTATCGGATAAAGTGTAGTCTCCTGGTGATTCAAACGCAGCGCAATGATTGGGTATATACTGCATACCGAAGCATTGCATATCGTTAAGACAAAAGCAGTGACTTTACTCTCAGTGGAATCATAAGTGAAATTAACAAGGAACCACCAAGACTGAAATTTCCTCTCAAATTCAATTGCATTATCGCCTATTATTTTTCGTATTTCAGTGGGTAATGTGCTGTCTTCACCTTCCCTCATAATTGCAGCTCTTACTGAGTGCATCCACAGTTGCATTTGGATAAAACTGAGAGGCAGAGAAATATTGTCTTGGGCTACACCAAGTGCATTTATGATCAACTGATGTTTTCACTCATTTCTTCCCACTGAGGTAATATATTTGATAAAAGCCATTGGTGATTTCCCAAAGCTAGAAGAGAGGACCGCAAAGGATATTTCAATTTGTTTCGATCACTGGTCCTTGTGACTAGTTTATTGGCAAGTATTTCAGCTATTTAAGACTTCTAATCCAGGTCCTAAGATACCGGTTACATCTCTCTTTGGTCGTCTTGAGAGGGTAAGGTTTTGTCCATCTAACCATGCTGACCACCCTTCATGAGCTCTACCCAGGAGTGGTGAGCAGGTGAGGTTCACAGCAGAGATGTTAATCTGCATTGATAGTTCTACTTGCTTGAGGGAATATGGCTGTTTAAACTCTATTTGTTATTGACCAGTATTTTTGATGACATAAGGACTGATATTGAAAAAGTAAGGGGTTAGACTAATAGCAGGCTGAGTAAATACACTCTCGAAAAATGGTTGGGGTGTGTGTTCCGTGTCTTCTACATCTGGCACAGAGGTCAATCATAAATTCAAATAATACTTCCATGCCTGTGTGACCCCAAAGACAATGTACCACTATGGGCTTGGTAAAAGTGAAATTTTATCAACAATCTGAATTTGGCTCCATTATTGTGTAACATTCGATGTTATAATTCTTCCATCTGGTGGAGTCCACATAGATTGTTATAATTTCAGTGGGTTAGTGATGAGTGGGCCCATTGGCTACCAGACAGCTAGTTTGTATTTTTCTCCCTGGAATGGATTGAAGTTTAGCCATCCGGAGAGAGTCTTTCCAACTCCATTTTCTTTAGAATATATTTTATTTCCTTGTATGACCAGGTGGGGATATTTAGATTCCTTTTTCTCTGTGATGTTCCAACACTCTCAGAGTATCTGGACAATGCGTTATCCCATGGGTCATCACCGACAACAGCGGTGTGAAGACGTAAATTCCTACTTCCACCTAATAAAGTGGTTTCTGTGGGGTTATTGACAAGTGTTTCAAATGGGGTGAGTGGGATTAAATTAGAGTGTGTAGTTGAGTCAAACTTAAATACATCTGTCTTGAATCTGAATGACAATGATAGTACATGCTGTCGTCAATGACAAACTACCACATTGGGTTCGAAAAAAGTAAAATTGTACCAGCAGTCCAACTCATCGGTAATACAAGACTTGGTAGCTATTGGGTAAGAAAAAGTGTCAAATATCTAAATTCTTGTGACCTTTTCATGGGTTGGGGACTCTCTGTTTAAACACTTTTCCCCTACAGGGTTATTCTTTCTCGATAGAGATCGGACCAATATACGGAGATCCTCTGTAGAGATACCTTGCAGAATTGTCAAGTCATGCCCAGATCTAGGGCTTTATGCCACAACTCATTCCGTTCCTTGTTAGCTTTAAACCTCCCATCAGATTTAGAGTTTTGGGTAGAAAAACAAAGAGATTTAAAATTTTGAGTATGAATTTGGTCAGATTTAGAATTTTGAGTGTAAATTTGGCGAACCTTTTGGGTGTGATCCAGGGTTTTTTTCTCTGAATGAACAGACCCAGCCCATTTGGCTTCTGTATTTGTCCACTTCCTTTAAAAAAACGTTCCAGGTTAGTGTGAAAGCCTGTGGGCCTCGCCTGCGACCTTGACCTTGTGTGCGGTCCTGAATATTGAATACAAACCTTTTAAGGCAATTAGGGAAAAAACAAATGAGAGGATTTAATCGATCAGGGTCAATAGGTGCTGACATTGGGGATTTCCTCAATTCATCATCTCTATTATACATTGCCTGTATACAAGCTGCTTTCTGTACTGCCTCAGCTAGATCAGCGTAGCTTGTGATCTGGATCTATAGTGATTCCCCTCTCTTCCACACCATCTGCCAGTATGCAGCTCTAGCAGTTAGGGAACAATAGTTATCTTCTGGGCATCATTGTAATGATGCTCTTCCTGGCATCTCCCTAGCTGCGCTCCTGGGCAACGGCCTCATCATCACCAAGCACAGTCTGCGACCAGCATCTCCACACCCCCATGTACTTCTTCCTCCTCAACCTCTCCCTCCTGGACCTGGGCTGCATCTCCACCACTGGCCCCAAATCCATGGCCAATTCCCTCTGGGACACCACGGCCATCTCCTACACAGGCTGTCCTGAACAGATTTTTTTCTTTCTCTCTTTGATCTCAGCAAAGTTTTATCTTCCAATTGTCATGTCCTACGACGACTATATGGCCATCTGCAAGCCCCTGTAATACAGGACCCTCCTGGGCAGCAGAGCTTGTGTCCACATGGCAGCAGCTGCCTGGGGCAGTGGGTTTCTCACTGCTGTGCTGCACACAGCCAATACATTCTCATTACGCCTCAGCCGAGGCAATGGTGTGGAGCAGTTCTTCTGTGAACGTCCCAAGCTCCTCAGGCTCTCCTGCTCAGACTCCTACCTCAGGGAAGTTGGGTTTCTTGTGGTTGTTACCTGTTTAGTGCGTGAGTGTTTTGTTTCCATTGTGTGGTAGTTTGTGCAGCCATTCAGGCCCGTGTTGAGGATTCCCTCTGAACGGGGATGCCACAAAGCCTTTTCCATGAGCCTACCTCACCTGGCTGTGGTCTCCCTGTTTGCCAACTCTATAATTTTTGCCTGCCTGAAGCCCCCTTCCATTTCCTCTCCATCCCTGGATCTGGTGTTGGCAGTGCTGTAGTCAGTGTTTCCTCCAGCAGAGAAATATTTAATAAAAACCCCTCAAAACCACTCCCACAACTCCCGATGGATACCCTAAAACACCTTCAGTGCCCCCAAAACACCACTGTGATTCCCCAGACTCCTCATGTCTTGGCCACACCGAGAGCCATGGCCGGGCTCCCCGACCCGCTGAAGTGTGAAGATCATAGAACAACTGCACCTTCATGCTTTCCTGCCTCTTTCCGACAGCCACCATGAACCTACATATATATAGGCTACTGTGACAAAATGTATATACTGTGACAAAAACATACTTTTTTTATGTCTCTCAGTCAAGAGAGGGAATCAACTCCCAGCTAGGTTTCCAACCATTACACAGAGCCACAGACAAATGCAAGCAGAATAGAGGTAAGCATGATAGTAATTGTTTACTTGTGATCCTCTGCAGTTTCTCATGATCTCACCCTTGCCCACTGTGAGAGCATTGGCCAGGCGTCCACTCTTCTGTTGCAGAACTGTGAACAAAGCTTGAGATGAGCACTGTTGCTTTCATTTCACTTTGACCTTCCTTGCTTAAGTCTGGTTTCCATGTGTTCCAGGCAAACACCTTTAGCATCATACATCAATGTATGCTATGGTAGGAGTGAGTAACACGGAAGTTAGGTAGGAGTGAGTAACAGGGAAGTCTCTCCACCCTAACGGCACATTAGAGCCAGCCTCTTGTTTCATTGCAGCCATCTGAATAGATATAAGATGTCCTGCAAAGGGCTAGAGCAAGACAGCCATTGCTTAAGCTTGTCTCAGCTTCTGTATGCGTTAAGAACATACCTATTAAATAGGTGCCTAATATGACTTTTCATACTTTACATAGTCATTATCATGTCACACAATTCAAGAATGACAAATTGCATTCGGATACAATAACATATTATAATACAAACAGACATAACTCTAGACCTTGGGAAATGATAAATGATAATGGCAAAAACTTCACTCTTGGGCTTTGACTTTCTAGACATCTGTGCTGTCTTCCTAGTTAAGATGTGGCAAATGTGAAGCAGCCCTTGGGTTTAATCATGGGCAGAATGCAGAATTCCTTGTGCAGCCGCAGGCTCGCTTTCAGCTGGTATGTTTGACTTGTAGTGTCCTGTTTCTTCTGCCGTGTAAGGGGTCACGGTGTTTGAGGGACGACATCTTTTTCTCCAGGAATAAATGGAAACTTTCTGTAAGCTACATGTGATGGGACTTTATTGTTGCTGACACAATGGCACATCTTGATATACCTTCACACCATGTGAACGAATGGGAAGCCCTCTAAACTGTCCATGAAATGACGTCTTTTCATGGCCTTGTGTCTGAGAGCTGGATGGTGCGGGTTGTCCAAATGTTGACACATTTACGTGTCTTGTAGTTCTGGATGTCCATAGCATGGACTTTGTGTAGTCCTGTGCAGTCCTGGAGAAGGCAGTGTCTCAGCAGAACACCGCGCTAGAAAGAAAGTCTAGCAAGTCCGACCACGTCATCTGGGAAAGAGAGGTAAGCAGCTGCCAGCCTTTTCGTGCACCCTGTCCTCACCTACTAAGCCATCTTTTGATTCTTTTAGTCTGGTCCTGGCCTGCTGCCATCCCAGGAAAATCAAACACAAACCAATGAGGATTTAAACGCAATGTTTTAAATCCAGCTAGGACTCAGCAGAAGTGAAGACCCAGTATAGACTGTAAACATGAGGCCTCTCAGGGCTACACCCAAGGGAACGTCGTTTTTTTGCACTCATCATTCCCCATGATCTTCCCCCCAGTCTGTTAATATGTTGCTTTGAAAACACTCAGAAGACTTTGAGGGTACACAGTTATTAAGAGCAGGTGATGATTTTTTCTTCCTGCTGTGTGGAAGGAGGGTTATATTACAAGTGCCTCCTTTCCAAACCCTTCCTCACAAGCTGAATGTTGCTCTGATCTCTTCTGTGGAGCTGCTTTGTCTGTCTTTGTAGTGAACTTTCTTTTGGCTTGAGAGAGAGATTGAGGTTTTTAGGACCATATTGCATAGCTTCTTCCCTGCTTTTCATATGCAGCATCCCCTGTGGCTCTCCTGAACAGCATTGCTCTGTCAATTCTGCTTCTCAGCATACCTGTATACTGACAGCCAGTAACGTGACACAGAAGCTCCTGGCAGGAAGTGTGCTGTCTTCAGTGCTTGGATGTGGAGAGCCCAGCGAAGACATGGAACATGGTTTTTCAAGGCCCATGAAAACACAGGCTAAAGAAACAGTTGTACAGCAGCAAAAAAAAAACAAACCCAAAAAAACCCTGCAGTCTTACAGGCATGTTAGACTAGTTTATTCTTCTCTGCATTTTTCTTCTCCCTTTTTAATGTAATGTGTTACAAATTGCTAAATTTACTATTTCATAGTTGAATGAAAACTACAAGTAGCATGCTTTAAAAAAATACAAAAAATGGTGGGAGATGATGAAAAAATGTGACTGTAGGGAGACAGTAGCCTTTACCAGGCCTGGCTTTGTCCCATCATACCTTTGTGTCATTCTAAAAGATAGGAGGCTGGATCATTCCAACTAACTGTGCTTACTGCTCTGTACCTACCTTAGGTTGTCACAGAGCAGCAGAACTCTGCTCCTGCCCCACACTGCCTTCAATAGAACCTGCCTGGCCGTAGGCTACCTGAATCGGGAATGTGGGTGAACTAAGCTGCAGAGAACAGTGTTCAGAGAACAGCAGAGATCTGTGCTTCTCTTGCTGGCTTGTTTTCTTGTCCCTTCCACAAATGAATTATTTGACTGCTTGATTAGCAAACAAAGAAACTTTATGAGCTTCCTGAGGCAACGATCTTGTGCCAAATTTTATGTCTTGACACAACCTTATTTCCATGACTCCGAATTCTGTCACATCGAAGGTAAGTGGAAAGTCTCTTGATTCATGGTCTAATATGAAGCCTGGGGGCTTTAATCCAGATGGGCAAAGAATTGAAACAGATTTAGTGACTTCGTGAGTCAAGTGAGAGCTTGCTGTTGAGTGCTGTTACAGTTGAGGTCTATGCCAGGTTGCGTGTGCCTCGACATTTGAATCCTCTATGCTAGAGCTGAGAGCTCATTTTAACATCTTCAGCTGCTGTAGTTCAACCAACACCTTTTGCAGGATGGCTTCAGGCTCGAAGGAGGAGCACTGGGATGTGTATCAGCAACTGCAGTCTTGAGTGTGAAGGATGTGAGATGAATTGCGGCAGAAAAGTACTTGCCACTGAATTGGACTCATGTTGGAGGCTCCTGCTTTCAAAACTGGGGCCTGACGGTCTGAGTTCCTTATGGTGGTATCATAGCAAGTTATGTTGCCAATCTATTAAAACTGAAATTGCAGATTTGGTGCAGAAAGCTTCTGGTAGCTCTATTGCTTTGCTTGGCAAGGGTGGGGGTTTCCTGAGCATATCTGTACTACAGACCTTCTGCAGCATTTTTGTCTTCCAGGCTTCCCACATCAAGCAGGAAAAGTACTGAGCCTGACTGGCATGAAGTTCAAGGAGCTGTGTCTCACCAACATCTACTCCATTCCCTCCTTATGACTGCCTGGGTAAGTTCCAGCTTGCTGGCTATGCTGATGTCGGAGTGGAAGGTTGTTGTTGGTCACTGCCATTACAGGATGCCATATCCATATGCCTGGTTCACAGATGCCCTCAAACACAGTTTGATTTTTTTGTGTCTGGCATTTTAACTGTTACAGACCAGCTTGACCTCCCTATTGTTCCACTCCTGTTTCCATTCTGCCTGTGGCAGCCTGTCATCAACTCAGACAATATATCTCCTGCTATGGCAGCAGACTCAGCTGCAGAGCCAGCAGCTTGTTCCTTGGCAGGAGATCTGTGAAAAAAGAGGCACAGACAGACCCTTCCCACAGCAGTGCTGGAGGATGCAAAGCCTTGCCTGCAGACCCCATGGAGGAGGCCGGCGCAGCATGCACAGAGGCTGGCTCAGCATGCACAGAGGCTGGCTCTGCCCAGGCCACCAGGCCTCAGGAGAAGCTCTTCTTGTTCTGGGGGCTTGCATGAACTTGCTCAGGGCCTGCCCCGTCCCTTGCATCCAGCTCACCTTCCCCCACAGCCACCGGTACCCCCCTGCACGATGGAGCTCTATGATCAGGAGGTGTCGCCCGTCTCTGCTTTGGGCTTTCTCCTGGAGCTGCCTCAGGGGACAATGAAGCAAAGAATCAAACATAGCATCCAATGAGACTGTTCAGCCAAAATTCTTTTATTGCACCACTGGGGGTTGCACTGGGATTTCTCTTCGCAAGTGCTCCCCAGTAATATCAGTACATATATCAGTACATGTTTATATTTTCTTAATACAGGTACAGAAACTTTCTGAGACTTGTCCCACTCCAAGAGCTACGTATGACATGTTGTTCAATATTTTATGATCTCTGCTGCCATCTATTGACCACTTCCTGGAACTTCAGTCCCTCTGGTGGTCGTTTACTTCCCCAGGTGGTTTTTCCTTCATCATCACTTGTCCTTTAGTTACCCTTTAGCTTAAAGATGCGCAGTTTCTGTTCTAATTACATAAGCTCTTTGGAGTAGCTTCAACATTTTCTCGCAGTTTCATACAGACAAAGAGTCTATTTTACAATATAGTTACATCCATCCCATTCTAGCAATATGGTTACAATTAGCAGGCCTTGTTTACAATAGATTAGATAAGTGAACAACCAAGCGAACTGAGCAATCTGACATTGACAGGAGTTAACAGTTTCAATGGAAAAATATTAACTTCTTGTTTCAGTATGCACACAAATATACAAGCACATTTCGATCAGCTCAATCACTCGAGTACATTCTACGCCTGGCATGTCCCGCCATGACAGAATGAGAAATTCCAGGCAGTGTATTAATGGCAGGAGAAGAAATATTGATCTTCCCGTGTACTTGTATTACCCCTACTCTGTCTATAATTTCATCACCTACATTGTTCAGGTGCTTCAACCTCACCTGATCAAATGGCCATGTCTAATGACATCTTTCCAGCAGACTATCTGGACATGTGCGCTTCCCATTGCTTCTCATTTCTCTTTCCGTCTCCACTTACTCTTTGGTCATTCAGATCTTCCCAACTCTCTGGTTTCTGCTTTAAGCTGCAGGGAGCTCTAAACTTACTCCTTCTTTCAGAAGTCTGGTTAAAGATTTAGGCAACACTTTAATTATATTTATGACACTCCTTTCACAACTGTCATTCTAGAACTGTTCTACCAAGTCTCTTGTGCAAGGGACACATTAGATGCTGCTTGGACTTGTCATAGAGCTGAGGAGGTTTAAAGTTAAGTAGATTATATAGCGTGTAACTTGTGTTCGTGGGCACTGAAGAGAAAGCTTCTCTGTGTCTGGTGCAGCCCAGTTTCCCCAAGGAAAGCAGGAGGGAGCTGGTGTAAAGGAGCTGCCCCGTCCAGCTGCAGACCTCAGATCTCAGCATGTGAGGAAAGCGCTGCAAGCTGCAGGGGCCGCTGAGGGCACCATCCAAGGACAGGTAGTAGGGACCAGAAGGAGTTTTAGTTTTAGGAGGTAAAACAATGAGCGAGAGCAGTGCTGTTGGCACCAATGCGGAGCTGACGGCGTGTAGAAGAAGCCCAGCACCAGCTTTCTGTCCTGGTTCCTCGGCTGTGGGAGCAGAGGCTGGACGTCTGCAAGCAGTGAGCTGTGCTCTAGGAAGGCTGAGATGGGGCACCAGAGAAGCAGTAAGCAGAGGGAGTTTTAGTTTTCTATCCGAAAGCAAGCAGCGAGAGCAATGCCAGTGGCACCATTGATGAGCTTAGCATGTGTAGAAGATGCCCGGCACCTGAGCTACTTCCCATTTGTTTGGTTGTAGGAGCAGGGGACAGATGAGTGCACTCTGTGAGCCATGCTCCAGGATGCCAGAAAGAGGGCAAAAGACATTGCAGGCAGAAGACAGATGGAGTTTTACGTGGGAAAGCATGGAGTAAGATCAATGCTGGTGGCACATTGCAGAGCTCACTGAGTGTAGAAGATGCCCAGCAGTAGCTTTCTGTCCTTGCTCTTCAGCTGTAGGAGCAGGGGCTGGACATTCGCACTCTCTGAGCCTTGCTCAAGGACATGCGAGAAAGGGCAAAGGAGATGAGAAGCAGTACACAGATGGAGTTTTATGTGGTAAACCAAGAAGCGAGAGCAACTGTGGGGGCACCTTTGTGGAGTTATGTATGTGCAGAAGATGCCCAGCAGCAGCTTTCTGTCCTGGCTCTTTGGCAGTGGGAGAAGGGGCCCAACAATCATGATCTAATTGTGCTGCGAAATGGACTTGAGGAGGGACCTTAGAGTTGCAAACAATTGGACTTTTAGGTGGGAAAGCGAGTAGCAAGTGCAATGCCCGTAGCACCGTTGGGGAGCTCTATGTATGCAGAAGAGGCCCAGCAGCTGCATTATGTCCTGGCTCTTTGGCTGTGGGACCAGGGGCTGGATATTAGTTCTCTACATACTATGCTGCTTGACGTCCTTGAGAGTGCACAGTAGAGTTTGCAAGCAAAAGGAATTTTGGGTGGGAAAGCGAGGAGCGAGAGCAATGCCAGTGGCATCGTTGTGGAGCTCTGAGTGTGCAGAAGAGGCCCAGCACAAGCTTTCAGTCCTGGCTCTTTGGCTGCAGGAGTAGGGGCCGGATATTTGTGCCCTACTTGTCCTGTTGCGTGATGGCGTCTTGTGGATGCTGTAGAGGTGACAAGCAATTGGACTTTTAGGTGGGAAAGCGAGGAGCGAGAGCAATGCCAGTGGCATCGTTGTGGAGCTATGTGTGTGCAGAAGAGGCCCAGCACCAGCTTTCAGTCATAGCTCTTCGGCTGTGAGAGCAGTGCCTAGACGTTCATGCTCAATGCAATGGGCTTGGCACAGCCTCGAGTGGGGGCTGTAGATGTTGGATGCAATTGGATTTTTAGATGGGAAAGCGAAGAGTGAGAGCAATGCCAGTGGCACCGTTGAGGAGCTCACCATCTGCAGAAGAGGTCCAGCACCAGCTTTCAGTCATAGCTCTTCGGCTGTGGTAGCAGGGCCCAGACATTTGTGCTCAATGCAATGGGCTTGGCACAGCCTCGAGTGGGGACTGTAGATGTTGCATGCAATTGGATTTTTAGATGGGAAAGCGAAGAGCGAGAGCAATGCCAGTGGCACCGTTGAGGAGCTCACCATGTGCAGAAGAGGCCCAGCACCAGCTTTCAGTCATAGCTCTTCGTCTGTGGTAGTAGGGCCCACACATTCATGCTCAATGCA